>NC_138380.1:64644730-64660506 GCF_054177405.1 Leptonychotes weddellii | reverse complement strand
AGAATGAAGCTGATAGAACCTTGATATATATAACTCTCTACATTTCTGAGTGTCTAAAGAAACTCCAGAAGTGCAATTCCAAAAGCCAAGGTGAAAAAGAAATGTATACGCTGGGAATCACTAATTTTCCCATTCCTGGAGAGCCTGGTTTTCCACTTAATGCAATTTATGCCAAACCTGCAAACAAACAGGAAGATGAAATGATGAGGGCCTACTTACAGCAGCTGAGACAAGAGACTGGACTGAGACTTTTTGAGAAAGTTTTTGACCCTCAGAATGATAAACCTAGCAAGTGGTGGACTTGCTTTGTGAAGAGGCAGTTCATGAACAAGAGTCTTTCAGGACCTGGACAGTGAAAGGAGCCTGAGCAGATACTTTCCACAGCCGTGGGCAGCATTTTACAGCAAGATGTACACAGTTATTTGCCTTTATTTGATAAAGTTTTATACAGAAGAGAGAAGAGAGCATGTCTTCACTTGAAGAGCTCTTTATCAAGAATTTGGGTGAGGGAGGGAAAATTGGGTGATTTGAAATTTTCTGCAGTATTAAGCTGGTGCTTAATAAAAATAAGTAAGAATAAAGAAATTTCTAACAAAAAAAAATTTTGAGGTTTTATTTATTGAAGTAATCTCTACACCCCATGTTGGGCTTGAACTCATGACCCCAAGATCAAGAGTCACATGCTCTTCCGACTGAGCCAACCAGGTGCCCCTACAAACTTTCAAATTTCTTAGTAAAAAATCATACGCTTGCCTTTCTGTATTATCCCTCCTGAATATTTCATGTAAATTAAAAAAATGTAGATGCAATTTAGGGCCTGTTAAACAAAATTAAGGCAAGTCCTCATGAGAGCTCCCAGAGAATTCTGGAGGACTAATTTAAAAATACCTGGTATCAGAGCACCTGGGTGGCTGTCAGTAAAATGGCCAACTCTTGATTTCAGCTCAGGTCATGATCTCAGGGTCCGGGGATGGAGCCCTGCGTCCGGCTCCGCGCTCAGTGGGGAGTCTGCTTGAGATTCTCTCTCTCCCTCTGTCCCTCCCTGCCACACTTGCGTGTGCTCTCTAAAATAAATAAATAAATAAATCTTTAAAAAAGTACCTGGTATAATACACGAAGAGGGGAGTGTATCACACTTCTGATTTGTTGTGTATCTCATTAGCTGCTTCGTCTATCATTCTGCATCAGTATATAAGCGGTTGAACGAAGAGGAACACACGTTAATAGAAATGGTCTTCCTCTTTGACACCCCTCAGTTGTTCCAAATTTCTTTATAAGGCATATTAAACGCTTCCCAACATCACCTCCAGACTCCTTCGCATATCCTCCCCCCACCACTAACTGTTTTCAAACATTAAGTCACGGCCTATTAGTGGGGTTGTGAAATCAGTTTAGTGGGTTGCCACCAGTATTTTCAGGGTGCAGGATAATAAAATAGGAAAGAGAACCTGTGGGGCACTCAACATCATTTTGTGAAATCTCAGTTCCTGGTATATACCTGTGTGCATCTGTGCGCACGCACGCACACACCAGATCATGTGGTGAGACTGGATTTCTTTCTGTAGCTTATGATCCAGATGTTAACAGCCACTGCCCCAGGGGTGACCTCATCAATCTTACAGCTTGCTCTTACATCATTGCATGCCTTTGCACATGCACAGTATTTCTGCTTATACGCCTGGGAGACACTGATTTTCGGTTTTGAGTCCATTCAACTATCACTGTGTGACTCCTTTGCTCATCTGTAGGTTATCAGCAGTTGGGTTACACAAACCTTTTCATGGTCCCCATCTGCAAGCTCTGGAAAGGACTGCCGTGCCTTACTTAGTTTTGGGTTGTCAGAGTTTAGCATAATCAACTAGTAAGAGGTTACTAAACATTTGTTGCTGAGGCTTTAAGCGCAATGAGCTGCTATTTAGTTTTTCTGAAAAGGAGTCTCTTACAACAAAAGTTTAAAACGCATTCTGCTAAAACTTGCTATTTAATTATAAGTTATTTTACTCACCGTAATTATATTCATTTTACATTAAGTAAAAAGAAAAATAGCTGTGACAGTCATTTGTTTCCAAGAAAGCAGTCTAAGACGGCTGTTTTTATTATTTTTATTTGCTACCAATATTTTTATTGTAAGAAATACAAAAGGTATGACAAATATACAAACCATTCTCTTTTTGCTTCAATTTAGCTTGTGCATATGTGAAAACAATGAACTGGACAGTGACGCTTCAACACGAATTCTTAAAAAACAATGAATTCCATTATCTGACAATAAATACCTAAATTTGCATTCTAGCACCCAGTAAGACATCCAGTTTCCAAAGGATTTGTGATCTGCAACCCTCTGCGTTTTCTGACAGGTTACCTTTGCCATTGCCACAGAGTGAACGCTGGCAGTTGTCATTCTCCAGGTTAAGTCCTAGAGTAAGGTGCATGCTAGAATGACTGTCCCTGACCTCGGGTAGTCCAGATCATAAAGAATCTTTGCCTTGAGCTACTTTTTAAAACAGACTGCTAGTGATGGGGGATTTAATGTAAGTTTTGGTAGTCCTTGGATTATATATTTTACATGATACAAACAATCTACTTTTCTATTTTCCTCTTCAGGTGAGAAGAGTCTAGATAAACTGACCTGTATTTTCATCTACCTAAAGGGTAAAGAAGCAAGATCATTTAGCTCAGGGTGCTAAAAAGGGGGTAACTTTACAGATAAGCTTTCCTTCTTTCTTTCTTTTTTCTTTTTTTTTTTTTTTTGCCCCAGGAGAGCTTTTTGTGTATTGGAGGGATGGTCGCCAGAGCGAGAGAGAGCCCTTCCCATTCTGCTCCTGTCTACACCCACGGCCATTCTTCTTTGGGGGCTAAATGATCCGGCACATAGGAAAGTCTCTGCTTTCAGAGAGCTGCACCGCACCCACATTTGGGGAGAGCACAGGGTTTCTGTACTCTGTGACAAAGGATACCCAGGTGAACCTGACAGGCCAGTGTGGTAACTCTCAACCTTGTGTATGGAAAAAAGAGCAGAAGCACTATCTACTACCAAGCCATCTGCTAACATTCTTGTAAGACTGTGTTCCAGGCAGTGAATTTCCACACTGCTTCTTTGACCTGCTCAATCCAAAGCACCAAAACAGCATTCTGTAGCGATATGAGCAAACGGAATGAGAGTAATTTTGCACCTTTAAGGAACATGCACCCTTATAAGTCTGTACCCTGATATTAAAATAGCAGAATGAGTTTCAAGTATGAAGAAATACAGTAAAACTATGGCCTGTAGATGGATAGAAAACAGCAGCCTGGAATGTGGTTTATAGTCTTGTTTAGTTTCTCTCCTTGCACCACAGCCAAAATTGAATGCTCTGTAGGATGACTTGGTTTTAAAATCACGATGCACACAAACATGCTGGAGGGCATTTGTGATGGGTGTTGTGAGCACACTCTGTGCCCAGCCAAAGGTCAAGTAATAGTGGTGGCCAAGCCTGAGCAGGCACACCCGTGATGCCTAAAGCCTCCCTCTCATTGTGTCCCTGACGCCCAAAGAGCGGCAGAAGAGGATAAAGAGCACCACACAGACAGGCTGGGATGGGGGCGGGAGGGAGGAAGGATGAAGGGGACAGGAGGACATTGGTTATCCTGGGCTGGTTCACACAGCCTAGATTAGTATCTGACATGTGCATGCACAATCTCTACATCTCCAGAACCGTGATTTCAAGCACAGAAACCAACAAGTCAAATGTCCAAATTAAGGTTTTTTTTTTCCTACGTTTAACACATTTTCTACTATAAAAGTTCCAAAAAAAAAAAAAAAAAAAAAGCTTACTTGGTAGGACAGCCTTGCTGAAAACCTAGAATAAAGTTTTATCTAAGCCCTATGGGAAGGCAGAAACACTACACTAATACATTTTACAGTGAAAACATGCATTGACACATCTCTGACATGGTAATCCTATAAAACCCTCTAGTTCTAATCTGCACTCTACAGGAACCGATATTGTGCTTTTCTTAACACGTACTGCTCTTCTATACCAAACACTTGCCAATTAACCTTCAGATCAAAACCTGAAATACCAGAAATGCAACAAGCTTCTGAGGTGTTGGGGACTGTTGGTTGTTACCATCCACTGTTGACTACTGTACATCCAGTCCTTGTGTTTATTACCAGACTGAATTGCTTCTGTACAAAAACACGTTGCTTGAAGCACGGAAACTTGAATTTCTCCATCTGACACATTCTGGAGGCCCCAAGGCACAAGCTGACAGTTTGCTTCTACAGAAAACTCTCACACTGTTCTCCTTGCAACAGTTACTACCTGTTCCCACTACTGCACAGGACACCTATGAGGGTACGAGATTGCAGGGAGGAAGCTTCTTCTCGAGGCCAGATACGAGGAGGCACCACCCAGGTACCTGTCTCTGCCGGGCATCTACTCCGACAGCTGTCTGGCCGAGTTCCTAAATTAAGGCAGTATCTGATGCTTTCTATCTGGTTTTAATTTTTTTGCTGTATTTTCACGCTATACTATATGCATATTTGACAAAAGAACTACAAAGTCCTTTGCTTTAATTCCTTTACATAATGATAAAACATCTAGACACAAAAATACTACACCTACAGACTTAAATTCTACTCATCATGTTAAAATGCATGCAGCTTATTTGGGGGCTTAGTCTAATTTTAATTTACTTTGCTCCATCGAGACCATGATAATGAACATTAAATGCAAATCCTAATGCCATCTCCTTTCAGTTGTACTTTCACAGGACTAGTGTGATTCAGAAATAAATAACATACATGAATAATAATAGAAATAATTTATGCAAGTGTAGAACAACTTGACATAGAAATTCCCCACCTTGTTAAGTGCTGATTCTAGGGGTAGTTGCTGCTATTCATCCCATGTACTAACTAATATATTTACTACTGGTCATAGTAAAACACATGAATACAAAATAAGCTAAGAACTGTAATAGTCACCGTTGTTGCAAACACAGGACCAAAATGAGAAGCTATATAATGTACTTGAGGGGGGGCGGTTCAAGAAATGTGTTACTGCTGGGATCTACTTTCATTATTCGGAGACTTCAAGGTTAAAGTAGGAGTTGCTGGTGATCACAGAAGTATTGCTAGCTAATACATATTATTGCATTTCAAAAAACTTAAGATTAGAAACTTTTAAGGTAAGGGTTCAGTGGGTAACTTCAGGACTGTAACCTACGCATGTCAACGGAATCCGGCCAGAAACTACAGAGCGTTAGAAATTAAGTAACTGTGTGGCTCTATGCTTGCCCTTTAGTGCTACAGTCATAGTTCTTTATTGCAATATGTAGTTATGTGCCCCCTTTATTAAGGAAACCTACATTTGACAATCCAAACTCCTAAAGTAGAGAAGGAGTTGATTATTTGCTTGATGAAACAATTCACACAAAGGTCCTCTAAACAGGAAAATCCCCTACTATGTGAGATAATTGGCTTACATACCTTTAACTATTTGACAAAGAAAAAAGAGAAAGAAGAAAGTAGAAACTAGAAAGTTAGGAGCTTTCGCCTAGGCAGAAAATAAATTTTCAAAACAAAACTTTTCCACGCATATCTTTTGCCATCATATATGTAGAATGATAGAAAATAAAAAAATAAACAATCTTTCCTGTAATTATACATCTTCTCTTAAAAAAAAAAAAAAAAAGCTGAGCTTAGAGCTTGAGAGATGCCTGGTAGACGCTTCACACAGAGCAGCATCTCTTTATACCCGAACTTTCAAAGAACTGTGTTGTACTTATTTATGCACAGAAGACACCCGTTTTGCCTCTAGGGACATGTCACTTCCTAAGATTGCAGAACAGATGCCTCTGAGACAGCAGCAGGGCACATGGACCTCGGACAGCATCCCGCCGGGTCTGTACTACGTTTCAGGCACCACCAGGTGAGCGGCGGGCGGGTCTCAGCCAGCTCCGCCCCCTGCCACTCAACCGCCAAAGGGCCGGCGCACCCAGAAGGTTTTCAGGTGGGCGTCAAGTGTTGGCCACGAGCAACTAGAGTTCAGACTGGCCCAACTGATAACAAACTCGAGGTCTGAATCGGCCTTCCATTTAGGGGCTTAAATTAGAATCAACTTCGGTGGGGTTTTAAGCAGAGGGATGAGGCCGACGAGTCCCCAGAGAGCTTTGGCCAGCCCCTAGTGTGTACGGTATTTTGATTCAGAATGAATTCGTGAGACTTGCCTGTCGGCTACTCTGCAGGGAAGTTAAGCAGGCACTATCGAGTTTCTGCCACTCCGAAGGAATGAACGGCCTTCTGTTACGCCGTGTTAAGGAAACTCTGAAAAGTACTATCATTGTCTTCCTCCTAAATTTCTGTAACACTTACTGAGGAAAAGGACTTCTAAAATTAACTAAAACCATCTGGGGGATGATCAGTCTCTGAGCAGACCTGTGAATTAAAATGTAGGAGTGTATGGATCTATATATATAGAGAGAGAGAGAGTCAAAGAACTTCCCAAGTGGAGAAATGAAAGATTTATGTAAATATACTCCTAAGTTATCATGCTCACATGCTTGGACAGGATTTTTAAAAATTAGCATTTCTTGTGAATTTACACTTGTGATTACACAGATGTAAAACATGACCAGGTCTTTTGGTATTTAAGGGCTCTGTTTCAGCATGGCATTTCTTCAGGAAAAAAACAACAAAACAACCAGTTTTGCCTACTTAAATACCAATGTTACTTATTTTACTCATCTGATTTTTAAATGAGGATTTAAGATTTTAGTCAATGTCTAAAGACCATCATGGTAGGAAATGTGAAAACAGCAGACAGGGGTATAGGTATTTTGGCTGAGGCCACTGGAGGTTTTATACTCCTAACAAAACTACCCTGGTCACAGATGAGTGCTGCCTTTTAACTAGTAAGCCTGTCCATCTTTGTAACTTCTGCACCTAGGACAGTGAGGTAATTAGGTACCTCAAAAAAAAAAAAAAAAAAAAAAAGGCTTCTTGAAACATATGTCTTGGCTCTCTTTATGCACTTAAATGATCAAAATGAGTGTGCTATCCATTCTCAAGAACAACTTACTCGCAGACAATTATTCAGAGAACAACTAAAATACCCAGGTTACAGAGTGTTAGGAAGACTCTTAATCATCCCAACAAACAAGTGCTAAGCAAGAGTAAAATATGTGCAGAAAAATAAAGTTAGAATGAAGTCTTGAGAAGTACCTCTTTAGCATTGCTCAGACTTTTTTCTCCCCTCTGAGAGCGCCACCTTGTGGAATACACTGGAATAAAACAAGAAAGCCCATGTCTTCGAGGACAGTGTGAAATTTAAAACCGACATCTGCAAGAAAAATCATTTCCCTTCCCTACCATATAACCTTCAACCTGCTGTATTAATATTTAAGTAGATGCTTGAAAAAAAGCCTGTATTAATTTTCAAGAGGCTCCTGTTTTCTTCTTGAAGGCCAGAGCACCAGTATCAGGGAAACATATATAGGTCGATGGAAGTTCATGCATTTATCTAAACTCCCTGGGAATGCTAAGAAATAGAAAACATTTTGAAAAGCTGATTCATACTTCATTAAAACAAACAAACAAACAAACAGTTAATTGAAGAAAAAAACCCACACAGTTAAAAATCAGACCCCTTCTCTTTTACCTTCCTGTTGTATATAAACATCAGAAGATAGAAAAGGCCAAAGGAATATTCTGGTTTATTTTCTGAAAAAGTACAAGTTAGAAATGCTTGAGATATAGGTATGTAATACAACTACGTTGCAAACTGCACTGGTAAGAAATGAAAATGCTATTTTCTTGTGCTTTTGAGGAAAACAAATGATCTGGGGGCTCACATTGCCTGACAGGCTTTTGGTAGCCTCAAGCTTTCCCACGGTGGGGAAGGAGCACGTAGCTATGTTTCTAATCATACATCTGAATGTACTGGATGCACATGATTTGGGCTTCACAATTTTTCAAAAAATCCTGGTGGCACAGGAAATCTGTGCCGTTTTAAAATTTAATATATATATATATATATATATATATATACTTTTACAGTGACCATTCTTAGACTTGTGTAAAGACGGTAGCTTCACGTTGCTGCTTCCTCCCATGAAATAAGGAGTACGGATGATTGAGTTTGTGAAGGCCGACATCTGAAATGGCAACTGCTTGGAACAGCTTTTCCATAAAAACATGTTTTTGAACGTATCAACTTCATAGTTGCCAGGTGACTTTAATATAAATTCTTACAATATATTTGTTAACATCCATCCTTCAGAATATATCTAACTTTGAAACTATCCTTCTTTGAATACCTTCGTTTTCTCCTGAATTTCCTCTATCCATTGTCCACTGTTTTAGGACTTTAAAAGATTTAGAAATCACATCACATCCTTATTTTTACAAAATAGAGACAGTGCTTTTATGTGTCACAATGTAAAACATGCATTCTCTCCTGAATTCTATCAATACCTAAGAATTTATAATGTCTCAACATTTTCTTTCCAAGGTAAATATTCTATAGTTTCTGTACTAACACAATTAAGTAATTACAGTGGCTTATTAACTTTTAATATTACTCTTTCCTAGACCCAACGATGCAACAAAAGACTGCTTTTGGAAAATGTGAGACATTCTCTTGTGTGCTTATCATAAAAATTGTCCAGTTGTCATTTAAAAGAAGCAATTCTTTGAAGAGAAGAATTTTAATATGTTTAAATTAGAAGCTTACATGATTTTAATTTCTATAAAGGAATGAGGATTGCCATTACCGACTTTAATAGGCACCGCTTTTAAGAGAAGCAGCTGTAGCTAAAGCTCAATTGCAATACATAATTTAAGGTTCAAAATACTTGGTACTATTTAGGCTTTTTTTCATCAAGATGGAATAGTACCACATTCTGGAGTCAAACGATAAAATCTTTAGTAAGGGGTACAAATCTTCTTTAAGATAGCCCGCGCATTCTGAAATTTTCATTTTTACTTACAAGTAAAGGCTGAGATTCTAGTCTTAGGTAAATATTTTGAACTATTTTTAGTAAGACACCTTGGGCTAAATGAAGAGTGTGCCATTCCTACTGTATGAGTCCTGAGAGAAAATCATGAGAATACAGAGGGATGAAAAGGCTTGGAGCTCTTGTCCAAAACAGGTTCTTTGCTTCTTGGGTTCCTATCCACTTTAAAGGAGAGACAAAGTGGGAGGCGCCAAGGCACTGGGTTCTTAAAAGCTCTTGGAAATTGTGTTTTTAAGGTTATAACATTAGGGCCTTATTACCTTTGCCCCATGATAGCTTATGATGCTGAAATGGACAGGTGTCTGGGATTGTTACCACTCCAGCCTGCACAACAGTTCCCACATTGCCTGGGCCCCCAGAACAACTGCCACGTAGAAACTATCAGGCACACGCCAGCCCCAGTCCTCGGTAGGAGATTCAAATGGGATTTTCAATCTGACCCCAGATTTTTACTGCTATAAGCGGCTTCAGTATAACCCTGGGGGCAGTATGACCTTTGCAGCTAACCACGCCTTCGCTTTTGGCAAAGACGTTTGAAACCATCTGTCACAGAAGCATAAGCTGTATTCAGTGAATTGCTATGCTGCTATATGCTTCCCAGTGCCCCAGTGGCAAGGATGCTGGTGTGGGATCTGGATTTCAGAACTGGTGAGCCCGGATATAAAAGCCATAAAACAAGAGGGTAACCACTCAACTACAAGAACTACAGATGGGCGCGCTGGGGTCAGACTCAAGTTCAGAGAGGCCGAGGTGCCCCCTCCTTCTGCCTCTCCAAGGATAATCTGCCAAGTATCCAATGCGGAAATGTTTGTGCTTTAAGTTTTCTTCATAAACACTACCGAGAAATGACCCAAAAGTATATGCTAGAAATAAAGTGAAGCTCTCTACTTGTTTAAAATTCTCAAGAATGCTGAAAAATTCCAGTTTAGAACAGCTGCATTTTTCTTGGGAGAACTTGTGAAAAACTTAAAAAAGCAGAAACTCAAGTTATGTCCACTCTAACCAAAAAGCACATGACGAATCAGGGCAGTAAGTTTTAAAATTCAATTTCTAGGCCCCAGCAAAAACGTCTTTGTATTTTGACCCCTGATCAAAGGAAAGGCAGAACTCACTGTTCCAGGGGAGACATCGCCCCGAATTCTCTGGATTCATTATATCTCAAGCATTTACAGTGATGACGAAACATAATCAATGCTGTCAACAATGAAGAAAGCGTAGAACATTCTTATGGCCCATCTTCTCATTCGTATCCTGCTCTTCAAGTTACCGAGTTAGAAAAATGTTAAACAACATTATGTATTAAAAAAGAGTAATTCCCACCCCAAAAAACTTTCAAGGAGAAAAGTCTCCTAATTTTACTCTTGTTCAAGATGGTAGTATAAGAAATATTGAGCTGTGAAGAATTCAGGAAGGCCTGACAATATATAAACATCATCTGGAACATTTTCTACTGAGGGAAGCAATGTTCATTCTTTGAAAACCCTAACTCTAAACGCGGTCTAACTGTTGCATGCACTCAAAACATGAGTCAGAAAGCAAAGATAGCTAAACTTCCAGAAAGATACTTAATCACTGTGTCTTTCAGCACTAACCACATAGAAGGCAGAGAGGACATTGGAATATAAGGAACAGTAGAGAAAACGGCAAGAGAAAAAAAATAAAGCTGTTCACAATGCCCAGGGCAGGCTGGCTCTGCAGAGAGAGGAGTATGCACAAGGCACTAGAAACAAGCACAGCCTGGAGGATGGAGAAAAGATCATTTTATACAGTAAATATATATTTCTAAAAAATAGTTAAAGACATTCCCCTCTGATTCTACACTGACAATATATTCTAAAAAAAATCGCAGAACACTAAGTAACAGTTTAAAGCAATCTATGTGCTGGTGATAGAGAAGAACCAGTCCTCTATTCACTGCCTAGGTAACAACAATGAATGCCAGGTAGGAAGATTGCATCAGAGCAAGAACATACGGGGGGCGGGGGGGTGACCCTGTTAGGATAGCGAAATCGGAGCCATAAACCACAATCTGAATCTTAACTATTTACAAAAGGTTCATTGAAAGCAAGCAAGCAGGAGGTGCATGGGAAAAGCTTAAGCAATCTGTTATTAGTTATGTAAAGGCAGTAATATATATTAGAGGCCCTGGGGGATAGATAAGATGGATACTTTGCAAACAAGGCAGTGCATGGTAGAAAAAGTACAGTGTAATAGGGAAAACTTAAATGGTATTCCTGTCTCTTGTCAGAGAGAACTACTCTCCACACTAAAACAGGAAACAGTTTCTGACAAATTCCTAAAATCAAAAACAAAACAAAGTAACAACAAAACCCCAAAAGGAAATAGATTTCAAATCAGGAAATAAAGGCCTTCTCTAATTTTTTTTTGACAATTTTACCTATTTGAGGTACACTCCCTAAATCTATAGCAAGTAAGAAAAAGCTTATAGGGTATTTTTCAAAAGAAACAATAAAGCATATAATACAGGTTAAAATGGACTTCTATTGAGTAAATTCAGCTTTTTGAAGAGTAAATAGAATGTATGCTTTAAAAAACAGGTCTCTTAAAAGATACTAGCATTTTTTCCCTTTTGTTGTGTGTATAAAACGTCATCTAGATAGTGAACCTTTTACTGCTAGCAAATTTACTGCTTTTGGCCATGAAATTCTGAGGACATAGGCTTAACTTTCTAATTTGAGAAGCCCATTCTGGTAAATCACCTTTAGTCAACAGACACCTGTTATTTATAGGTCACTTTGAGTCTTTAAAATTCAATTATTCTTGTTGTTTACAGAAAGTAACACTTTAAGAGAACAAGAATCTCACACACACACACACACACACACACACACACTCACATTCTCACTCCAAAGTACCGAATCAGGCTTGGGCAGCTGCAGGGAGATTACATCATAACTCAGCTGTGCCTGGATTGCTCACTTCACACTGGCAGCATTCAAGGTTAGAAAAATGAAACGGCAGCACAATTGGTCAGCAGCTTCTCTTCTTCTGGAATCTTTCCAGGTTCTTGAAACAAACAAACAAACAGACAAACGAACGAACGAACATAAAGCTGCAAACATTCTTGCATTGATTTCAGAACAGTACACGAGGTGGTTTCCATGGAGAAGCAGAGCCCGTCCAGAAGACGGCAACTAGAAGATCCCCAGCCAGTGATCCTCAGCACCTCTGCCAGGGCTTACTCAGGGTGTGGGGGGGCCATCAGCCCCCAAGGGTGTTCTCCGGGTGATCAGCTCGAGGCAGTGGCCGGCACCTCAGGCTGTATTCATCTCTGAGCTGTTCTGGCTGGGAGGCAGATGGGCATCCAGGTTCTCCTTGCACCTCTCCAGGTCATGGAAGTATGGGTGAGACAGGGCACTGTAGGCGGATATCCTTTTGGCTGGATTAAATGTTAAGCACTTCTGTGATGAAGAAAAAAAATCATTGATTGACGTAAAACATGTCCATTTAAAATAATCTGCTTACACAGTTACACATTTATTCACCACCATCAATTAAGTGTGTCTAGAAAGAGAATGAATATCCACTTCAAGGGGCACTACGGGGAGCCTGGGTGGCTCAGGCGGTTGAGCAGCCACCTCTTGGTTTCAGCTTAGGTCATGATCTCACGGTGATGGGATGGAGCCCTGCGTGGGGCTCCATGCTCAGCGGGGAGTCTGTTTGAGATTCTCTCTCTCCCTCCTCCTGCTCATGCTCTCTCTCTTTCTCAAATAAGTAAGTAAGGGGCGTCTGGGTGGCTCGGTCAGTTAAGCATCTCCCTTTGGCTCAGGTCATGATGTCAGGGTCCTGGGATCGAGCCCTGCATCGGGCTCTCCGCTCACTGGCAAGTCTGCTTCTCCCTCTCCCTCTCTGATCTCTCTTGCTTTTGCGCTCTCTCAGATAAATAAATAAAATCTTTAAAAAAACAAAAAAATAGGGGCGCCTGGGTGGCTCAGTCGTTGGGCGTCTGCCTTTGGCTCAGGTCGTGATCCTGGGGTCCTGGGATCGAGCCCTGCATCGGGCTCCCTGCTCCACAGGAGGCCTGCTTCTCCCTCTCCCATTCCCCCTGCTTGTGTTCCCTCTCTCGCTATGTCTCTCTCTGTGTCAAATAAATAAATAAAATCTTAAAAAAAAAAAAAAAAGTAAATCTTTAAAAAAAGGGAACTAAACAAAATGTAGACATAGCCATCTTATATATGGGCTCAATGTATAAACTGCCCTTCAGGAAAACGCAACAGCTTTTGGGTTGCCTGTGGACTGTTACCTCCCCAGGCCTTCTCTTCAACCCACCCCACATCCTTTAAAAGATACTATTATTACTGTAGTATGTATACAACTTTATTTAGATAGTGATTTTTCTAATGCCAGCCAACGTAGTCCTATCGTCAGCGACATCACCCGAACTTTTTACCCTACCCCAAGGTTTACTTACTGATGAGTCAGGAATGGAAGGGGGTTACCTTGTTCAGGGGTAAAAGGCTCATTACTAAATGATAGTAACAGTTTCTGACATATTTCTAAAATCAAGACCAAACCAAAACAACAACAAAAGGAACAAGAAAGGAAACACATTTTAAACCAGGAAATAAGTTTTCCTTATTAAGGAAGGGGCAAGTAAGGGCTAACACCTAGGCCCAGCTTATGCAGATCACCAGCCAGCTGTGGACTCTGCCCCAGGGCTGAACCATCCTCTAGGTTCAGTTCTGGTACCAAACTCTATTCCAGGCTGACAACTCCAGTGCAGGCAGAAGGTGAAAGGCGGGGAAGGTGAACCTCTGGAACTGCAATCTCCGTTCCCAAACTAGCGGATTCATCATCAAGTAGGCAGAACGCTTCCCTAACCTCAGTTCCATTTCCAGTCCAACCCCAGGTGATCCTGTTCTTCAAATCCTCCTCCTGTCCTTTCACCAACACCTCCAGAGTGCCTAGCAGGTGGCCAGCACTAGTGAAGGATGAGGAAGACCCGCCCATTGCCCAGCGACACACAAGCAGCAGAGAAGCTCCACCAGCTTCCCCATCTGTGTGATGCAGCGCCCACTGAAGTGAGCTGGGCACCCGAAATGTCTATCAATTTCAGTCCCCTCTGTACATTATCATGGTTATGCTGACCTCTTCCATGTAACCTGGGTTTTTGCCCTCAAGGAGCTCAGAGTCTCAGTCAGGTCCTGACTAGATTAGGACCCTCTCTAACACTCTATGGAACACTACTCACCTGGAAAATTCTATATATAATTCCAGGCAAATTTTTGGGTCCCCTGAAATCTTATTTATGCTGAGCTCCCCACCAAGTCCATGGAGGCCGGTTTCTCATAATGTGTCCTGAAAACCAAAGAGCCAAAGGGCAAGCAGAGGGAGAGCTTGTTGGTAGAATGGTCCTACTGTCTCTAATACCAATAAACATCTTAAGAGAAGTTTTGCATGGGCTGAATTCCCTCAGGACAGAAGAGTAGGAGCAAAATCGTTGAGCCTGAGGTCTCTCTTCCCCAGAGTCCAGGAAGGAGAAAATTAGGTAGTGACATTAGAAAAGGAAGCAGCTGGTTTAATCCCCGGGACATAGGAACGAAGAAAAAAAAAGCTGTGGGAATATGTTCAAGATAGAGAGACATGTCCCTAGAGGACTGTGTGGGAGGAAGCCCATCCTCACAGCTATCCTGATGGCTTAGAGCTGGGAAGAGGGTGGAGAGAAGGAGAACTCCTTAGCCTAACGTGGAAGTGTGTGAGAATCTCAAGTTGGAAGTCTTTTTTTTTAAAGATTTTATTTATTTGAGACAGAGAGAGAGAGAGAGAGGGAGAGAGAGAGCACACCAGCGGGGGAGGGACAAAAGGGGAGGGAGAAGCAGAATCCCTGCCGAGCAGGGAGCCCGATGCCGGGCTCGATCCCAGGACCCTGGGATCATGACTTGAGCCCAAGGCAGACGCTTAACGACTGAGCACCCAGGCGCCCCAAGATGGAAGTCTTAATACTTTATGTGCTACAGAAACATTGTGAGACATGGTGGCTAAGTTCTATCACTGCTCTACTTCAACAGGGCAATGGGATGACTTGAGAATTAATTCAAAATCTTGTGTAAGAATATTGTTTCTCCAAGAAAATCTAATTTACTTGCCAAATAACTGACTGATAAAATGGACTTCTGGAACTGTTATTTAGTCAAGAGTTGAATACTATGACGGACTGGATCATTTTCCAGCACGTATCCTCCTCCTTCCCACTCCTCCCTTCATGGGAGTATTCTTTCCTCTACTGGAGTTGGCCTTGGCCATGTAACTTACTTTGGCCAAAGGAATGTGGACAGAAGCAGCAGGGTGCCTCTCCCAAGCCTAGGCCATTGGGGCCATCATGTGTTTCTGCTTGCCCTTCTGGGAGCACCCACCTTCTATTATGAGAAAAACCTGCCCCAGGGAGCCAAAGCCCCTCCTGCTCTGGGTCCTGGAATGAAGCACATGGAGAACACTTGTCCTTGACCCACAGGCTGCAGCACAGCTGTCTCTGCCAATCTGCAGACCCACAAGCAAGAAACAAATGCTTACTGCTGCATTCTAGGGAGATTTCTGGGTTGTGTGTTATGCGGCAAAAGTAGACTAATCCAAGGAATACCCCCCTCCCCCAATATGTGCCTTAAGGCTCTGAAAACAGCAGAAACTCTAAAGCTTTTTTCAGCAAGAGCATGATACTTGGAATAAGTACTCAGCCTCTCAAGTTAACCACGACGAAGGGGACAAAACGTGTAAAGATGGGTAGGCTTTGGATGTTAAAAATAGTCTTCCCCCAGGGC
>NC_138380.1:64595376-64644230 GCF_054177405.1 Leptonychotes weddellii | reverse complement strand
GTCTGTCCTTTCCCGGAACGCCCATGGATTATTGGTTTTGTCCTTAAGTTTCTTCTAGTCCTGACGTCACTGGGACTGCCTCTTATTCTTTTCCTTTGCTTTTTCTCATCCCTGCTGACACTCATCGTCTACCCTCTTCCTTCTCTCTCTGGTAGTTTCTTTGTTCCTATTTCTTCTCTGTCTCCTGCTGCTTCTCTAGTCCAGCACTAGTGTGTGGTCTGACTTGGAAAGCCGCCCCCTTCTAGTGGGAGACACTGAATGAGCATGCGGCATCATCTGCTATCTTAACATTTTGAGTTCCTCCTGGTGATTCCTACTGATGTTGGAGCTAGGAGATACTTTGAGCGGTCTTTGGGTGTCCCAGTAGCTGAAGGAGTGGGATGCTTCACAACTAAAATTGGCTATCACTGTGATTCTGTGTCCAGAATCTTCTTCTAAGAGGAGCATTCCATTCAAAGTTCTTGCTGAAAAGGAAAGCCGATGGTGGCCATATTTTATAACACATCGTCCCTCCCCGCTCCCAGCACAGCTGACTGGACCCAGAATGGTGACCTGGCCCTCGGCAGCAACTCCTATCATGGCTTGGCAAAAAGGTGAGGTGTGTCAGCCACATTCTTCCTTTTAGGAATCTGACGTAGGAAATACTAACAGAGCAAATGTGAGCAGTGGGGGTTAGAGCTGAAAGGATCCAGGAGTTGGCCGAAGTTCTGAGAGTCAAGGGGCCAGCCGCAGTTAAGGGCAGCAGACAGTACTACCGAAAAGAGGCACTGAAGGGGAGAAAAAGGCCTGCAGAGCAGAGACAAGCAGATGGTGATGCTCTTAGCAGGACCGAGAGAGCATTTACACTCTGGATGGCTTTTCACTCCCGGGCCACATGAAACGTTCCATCAAACCCCCTTTTCTTAAGGTAATCCAAGTACTTGTCTGTTATATGAAACCCAGGAAAAATTTTCCTAAATAGTAGGTGAGCCAGCAAGTGCGTATATATAGTGAGCCTCTCTATAGGACACTATATTCTCCCTTCTAATAACAATGTATTTCAAAGGATGTGAGCCAAAAGTCCTTAGTGAGTGTCTTAGAAATGAACAGTGGGGAGGGAATATAGCTGTCCTTCTCTGTAATGTGGCAGGGGAGGGGATCTTTGAGTAAGCCAGAAAATGAGACACCATCAGGTGAAGATGGAATTAGGGCTTTCATTGGGAGACTCATGGCTCTGCGAACATGCCAGTCAATGGCTGTGTCCACACAGAGCTAAAGTAGAACATTTCTACTAAAGCCTACAGACTCTTAGGTCTATATCGGAAATTTAGAATACATTGACAGAACGGGAGCACTCGTGCCTCCACGTCTAGGAGCACCTACTTGGTGAGATATCAAAGGTTGTTAGTCAGTAGGTAAAGGATACACCTATTATTCACTGAGTTCTGAACACCAAGGGTAGCTCAACAGGTCAACTCTTCTATTTTTCTGTCCACCAAGAGTGGGGAAGGATGTATAAGGCCAAGCGTTACGAGTCTGAATCTCAAACAGAACACAAGTCCTTATTTTCAGTGAGGTATTTTCTATGTGCATGCCACCTTGACTACTCATTGGAAGCATATGTCTAGATGAATTGAGAGGCTTCTGCGGCTGCATTCAAATGAACATTTAAAGATGGCAGACTGAAAGTGTGTGGGTCAGACTCTTTCTCTTTCTGTAGGAAACGAAGACATTCCAGAATCAAAAGCCACCAGCTGCGGCAGGTGTGGAAATGAAAGCTGCAGAGAGGTTGTGGCCTCTTGCTCTGCGTGGCTGTGGTCCATGATGCTGAACTGATGCTGTGCCCACCCCCCAGGAGTCCACCCAGTGGACAGGTCGCGTCTCTCATCAGCACTGCACAAGACCAACTCTGCACCACAGCACTTACCAGAAGTAGGTCTTTGCCTTGTTCATCAATATCCGTTACAAACTTCTCAATCGGTTGAGGAGATTTTGAGTGAAAAGCCTGCCTGGGAAGGGCAACATCTCGAGGCCAGTCCTCTTCTCCTGGGAGTCCAATGACGCTACAAAAGAACCATGTGTGAACATAAGCATCATTAGCTGCTATGCCGAAGCTGTTTTCCCACAAAGTCCAGATGATGGTGAAGTCTGAGAGGCAGGCGTGGGGGACACAGAGCCCAGGGGGCCCCTCACTTATATTACTGGCAGGTCTCTCATCTCTGTCCTACTGCAGTATGATGATCACAGGGTAGAGGGCGATCTCCCAGGAGAATTGTAAAATTCACTGGGAAGAGATAAGAGATTCCTCTAGTAGCAGATACTAAATGTATGAGATGATGCAGAAATAGAAAATAGTATATTACCAGTGAGTCCTGACATACTGACAGAGTAGGAGGCCCACATGGGCATATATTTTCCTTTATGCCCAAGAGTGCTTTTTGGGTTCTGATCCAACACTCTCATATTGCCATGCTTTTATAATGCTCATCTAACACGATTCATTAACACATAAATTTGGTTGCACTTTTGGTTAAAGAATAATTCCCCAAACGGTAATTACATACGTTAGAATCAGGCCAAAAAGAGGCTAAAAGATAGGCTAATCCTGTGCTAGGCAAACACTATTTTATAATTTAATTTCAAATTAAATTCATTAAGTTAAATATAGCTGATATATATTTTGTATTACAAAACTAATTTTTTTTATTTTAAAAGATTTGATTTATTTACTATTTATTTATTTTAGAGAGAGACAGCGAGCAAGTAGGGGCAGGAGCACAGGGAGAGAGATAAGCAGACTCCAGGCTGAGCACAGAGCCTGACGCAGGACTCGATTTCACAACCCTGAGATCATGACCTGAGCCAAAATCAATAGCCGGACGGTCAACCGACTGAGCCACCCAGGCGCCCCTACGAAACTATTTTATAGTATTCCAAAGTGAGCAAACAATAAATAAAGACAGTATCATTTATGCTTCCCCTGAAAATTATTCTGGGATCAGAAAAACGTGGAGAAAGGATCAAGTGATAGAGAAACAACACAGGCATTGTATGTCAACTATATTCAAATACAAAAAATAAATTAACAAAATAGCGTAGACTTTGGAAAAGGCAGACCTGGGTTCAGATTCTACACCTACAACTTATTGGTAGGTAAGGACAAATTACTTAACTTCTGTGAGCCTCAGTGTCTTTACTTATTAACAATCATAATTCACAGTGAGAATTTATATAAAGTGCATAGCACAGTGCCTGACACACAGTACTTGTTAGTATCAATACATTACCCATTATTAGTATTATTATTTTAAAGATTTTTATTTATTTATTGAGACACAGAGAGAGCACAAGATGAGGGGAGAGGCGGAGGGAGGAGAAGCAGACTCCCCTGATGAGCAGGGAGCCTGACATGGGGCCAGATCCCAGGACCCTGAGATCATGCCCTGAGCTGAAGGCAGATGCCCAACCAACTGAGCCACTCAGGAGCCCCACCCATTATTATTACTATTATAAGAGGAAAATAATGTTATTAATCTAAAATGCATAGGCAATGCATCACTACTACACTAAAAATATGAACTGCTTGAGTCCTATTGATGTGTGACTTGAGGTTCTTCAGAAATATTAATAGGTCAGTGGCTTTACATAACTTATTTACTTATTTGAAAGAGAGAGAGAGCTCACACACATGAGGTGGGGGGGGTGGCAGCGGAGTCAAGCAGACCCCACGCTCAGCAGGGAGCCTGACGGGAGGCCAAGCCCACGACCTCAAGATCACGACCCAGTGGAAACCGAGAGTGGTATGCTCAATGGACTGAGCCACCCACGCGCCCCTACAATATGGAGGTATTATTTAAAGTTTATGTATACAGGGGCACCTGGGTGACTCGGTTGAGCGTCTGCTTTCGACTTAGGTCATGATCTCAGGGTCCTGGGATCCAGCCCTGCATCGGGCTCCCCGCTCAGTGGCGAGTCTGCTTCTCCCTCTCCCCTCTGTGATCTCTCTCACTTTCACTCTCTCTCAAATAAATAAATAAAATCTTAAAAAAAATAAAGTTTATATAGAGAGAGTAGGTAGGTTTGAACAAGGGAAATCAGGGGATGCAAGAACTTATATCTCACTTATAGGCTCTGATTAACTCCAAACTAAAAAGTTATAATGTAGTGGACAGAACATATGGCTATTCAAATTTACCAAACTTTTTTTTTAAAAGATTTTATTTTTAAGTAATCTCTACACCCAACATGGGGCTTGAACTCACAACCCTGAGATCAAGAGTTGCATGCTCTACCAACTGAGCCAGACAGGCACCCCCTGACCCAATTATTTTAACTACAGATAGCAATGGTGCTGGCCTGTGTTAGAGTCTTCTCCTTGGCCTGCGCTCACTGGGACACAGGTTGAGAAAATGTGTTCTCCTGAATGGATTTCCAGGTTTCAGGAAGATGTGGTGGTGAACGTCACAGGCTCCCTCTGTAAGGCTTTCTTCCCCCTTTTATTCCCTCAACAGAGCCCAGGTCACAGACCTCACCTGGGGAGAGCAGACACCTGTATCATGATTGCACCTGTCACTGGTGTCCGGGAAAAGACCCTGTAGTCCTACCTCTGTTGGACATGCTGGGCGAGCCACGTTGTTGAGGCAAATAAAGAGAGACTCATGGACATATTTACCAGAACAAGGGAATGGAAATGCAGCGTGGGCAATACACAAATTTGCTTAATAATGAGATCTAGAGTAAGAGTAGAAAAAAAAATACCACTATTAATTATTAAAGGACATAAATGTGTATGCTTGGAAAGAGTGGGATAGGCAAAGAAAGAAAAAGAGAACGCTTATGAAAGAACTTTAACAATTTCCTTCATTTTTATTTTTTAGCCATTTTTATATCTTTTTTTTGGCATATCATCGCCAGTCATCTAGAAATCAATCATAAAAATTCTTAGCAATAATTTAAAATCTTTAAAAAAATCTTTTTATTTGCAGCTCTGAATATATTTATATTGAAATAAATCTGGTGATATGGGTAGCTGAGTGCCAAAAGCAAAAAAGAGTCTCTGTGTGTACATGTGTGGTGCACAATTATATATATGTGTACATAGCTATCTATATAAATAATTTCAAAAGTATTTTTAAATCTACCCTCCTCTGATCCCCTAACGACCTCCTGAGACATGCAGGTCAGTTATTACTTCCTTTTTATAGATGTGGAAACAAAGGGATGAGGAGTGAAATCAACTGCCAAAGTCACACACAGTAAGTTCAGCCACAGAGCGGGAGCGAACCCAGCTCTCCTTATTCCAAATCCAATATTTTGTTTCCATTTAACTATGACTCTGCTCCAAAAAATGCTCTAAAATGTCACGAGCTAAAAGCATTCAGTTTCACTTTCAAAGTACTTGCTGTTCTTTGAAAGTATAAATCTTTCTAAATGCAGAAACAGTTCTCCCCCGTAAGAGAATGTGAATGTGGCTTTCCTTAAAAAAAGAAAAAAAAATCCCCTTAATATCCACTATGAACTTTTATGGCCCATATACAAACGTTGTGAAACTCTGATAGGTCCATTAAAAAGTGCTTGCATCAAGTTACAGTATTTGGACAGCTGAACATAAGCCTTAAAAGTTGACATTTGTACCGTAAAGACTGACAGCACAAAATCTATAAATGGCAAAGGGAACAGAAATCATTTTTCAAGTACTTTAGAAATGACAGTAGGGTGCAGCATTGTCCCTTTTCTTTATGCCAAAGGAACCAAGGCAGAGTAAACAGAACATAATTTCAGCGAAACAAGGCCAGAAACCAAGAAGTAAATGCTAAAGGCCTAAGACCTATAGAACTTTATGGCTTCTTTTCTGCTGGCAACCTAGGGTCTCAGGCCTTTGCCAAAAGTGGAACTGGCTCTCCCTTGGGCACAAGTCAAACTTGTTTGTCAGAGGTTCTCTCGGGTCCAACTCCCTGGCTTCCGATACAAAGGGGCACTAACAAGACTAACAAGTTCGCAGGCCCCAGGGCTGGAGCTGGCCAGAACGCCCAGGTGATGTCAGTAAGGGACAGGTGGTGATGGGTTAAACGTCTGGCAAGCTGGTTTCTGTCAAGATCACTTTTCCCTTTAACAGAGTCACTGGTGCGTCTGACTTTCCTAGTTCCTGCTTCAAGTTCTCACCACACACAAACTATATTCAACAGTGGTGGGGAAGAATAGATGGGGGTTCATCACCCTATGAGCAAAGACGAGTTGACATCCAGAAGCAGAGAGAACATGAGTTTGTCCTGAATCTGTCCATTTTATGGAGTGGCAGGAGGAGGAGCAATGGGAGTCTCGGCAGCTGCCCTGGACCTGGGAAGCCCTCACACAATAAAACCAGCAAATATTTTTCAGGTCTTAAAGCCACTGAGTTCTGATTCAGCAGGGCCGCTGGCATCATTAGAAATCTAGTGGAGCTTTCCAGTCACTAAGAGAACAAATTGAGGTTCCAGTTTTATACCAACTGTTTTAAGCAGTCATGCTCGAGTAGATAGCGTTAACATATAATTATTTTCTTTAGGGGTACTTTTCACCAGTTTTACGGACTGGAAATATCATAAAAATCACTGGGATTCCTATAAAATGTTACAGACCAATGATCGGGGCTGCTTTTGGTTCTAGAACTCCCACTTTTTTCGTACTTCACCCCAATTCTGAGGGGGCTTGGCAAAGGCACCTATCCCAAAAGGATGCCATACTTCATGCTTTGTGAGAGGAAAGGCCCCTTCTTAACATTCTAGAAACACGAAAGCATACATACCCCCACAGTCACAAACATGTAGACATGAATGGAACTCTGCAAATCATCAACGAGCTAAGTAACAGACAATTAGAACCAAAGAATTTGAGCGCAAGAAAGGATCTTAGAATTTACGTCCTAAGTTTCAGTATTCAGGTGAAGAAGTTAAGGAACAAAAAGGTTAAACAATTAATGATGAATTATAATCATAGCTGCCATTTTAAAAGCATTCACTATGCACCAGTCACCGTGTATGCACTTTACAGGGCATTTTAAATAACTTTCTCAAGACTGCATAGAATTTAGCAACAGACATAGAGTTAGAACCTAGGATTCTCATTTCCTATTTTGGGGCTCCAAAGAAAAACGGGTTGTGTAGCATACCATCCAAAACAAACCAAGGCAAAATCAATCTAGATGACTCAATGCGGATACTCAATGGGGACAGGAAGCCCAGTGGGCAAGGATGGGTTACCAGGCAACCAAGCGCCCCACCACTGATGGTGGATCCATCTGAAATGGGCCCAAGCAGACAACACATCTGAACTCAAGAAATGGAGCTCAGCCAAGTGGAGAAGGAGGATCCTCGAAAAGATCCACGTGAGCAACATAGAAGCTTCCAGAGCAGACCGGTTAGGCCACACGTCATGATGGGCTCTGCATAAAACAGCATGTCTGCCATGTCCCCACTCACCACACAAATAGTAACACTGACTGCGGCCGCAGCTTGGAGGAGGAAAGCCAAGAGGTAAACATTTTATATGAGTGTCAGAGGAAAGGCACCGTAAATGTTTTCATGCTATGAACGCTGATGTAAAATTACAGTTACTACTTACTCCAAGATTTTTCCAAGCTGATCGACATCTGAACTTCCACGAAAAAGAGGCCTACAAGAATAAAGATACATATCAAACAGGGAATTTTCTCATTACATTTCAATCATATTGGTCATTACCACTGTTTACAGGAAACAAAACATTCTTTAAGGGTGAGGAAGGAGTAAAGAAGTGAGACATCTTTCCTTTGGTCAATGAAGGATTTTCTTGCATTTGACTTCATGGTAAGGATCTCTCATAAGTATCTGGGGTCCCTGACTCCCCTGTTTTATCACCGTGGGTATTCTATGCGCACTCACTCCAACAACAGTGCTACAGGGGACACACAGGCCCTGGTTTCAAAGTCCTACCCAACTTCCTGATAGGGTGGAACACATCACTGTTCTCGTCTGGACCGAGGGGTTCGTGGGCTTCTTTGAAACTGTTCTTGGTCAGATTCTTCTCCGAGCACCCTTTCCTCACCTCTCTGCTATCACAGGACTTCCTCAGGGGGCTCTCTCTTTCCAAGGGTCCTGATGCTGCAGTGACATACGTCTGGACCTATTTTTTTGATTTTATCACTTTCCTTTCTCACAGCATTATGGTAGTTAGCCATCACTCCGGGCTTCAGAGGAACACACAGCCCTCAGTGTCTACACGGAGCATTTAACTGGCAACTAAATGAGCTCACTTGGTCACATTTCTGGCATTTTCCCAAGTAGGTCAATACCCCTAGAGGGCAAGGACTTCTCTAGGTTTGCCCCTGATCTTTGGCCTAGTGCTTTACCTGAACAGGTGCTCAGTTAATAAATATTTTATTTAATATATTCCTATGGCACACATGGAAATGTTTCCTAACCCCTTGCTCAATGACTGACAGATATTTTTCAACAATAACGGGCTTTAAAAAATATTTGTAGCCAGGGCGCCTGGGTGGCTCAGTTGGTTAAGCGACTGCCTTCGGCTCAGGTCATGATCCTGGAGTCCCGGGATTGAGTCCTGCATCGGGCTCCCTGCTCGGCAGGGAGTCTGCTTCTCCCTCTGACCCTCCTCCCTCTCATGCTCTCTGTCTCTCATTCTCTCTGTCTCAAATAAATAAATAAAAATCTTTAAAAAAAAAAATTTGTAGCCTATTACCAGAGACCATATTTTTAAAATGTTATATATCAATTATAAATATAAATATTATATATCAATTTTAGAAAAGCCAAACAATGGAATCTTAACAGCTATTATTTCTAGAACAGTAATGTTGACTCTAATATAATACCATGTGCTCCCCAAACGTCTCATTTAATTATCACAAAAATTTCAGAAGCAAGGTAGTATTATTATCATCCCTATTTTCTGATGAGCAGCTAGGATTAGAGATGTTCTAGACTTACCTAAGGACAAATAACAAAATGCAGACTTTTATTAAAATTCAAACGAGGTCCACCTTGCCCCAAAACCTATCTGCTTCATTATTATATTGTAATACTTTTTATTTTGGTTACTAATGTTCTCCACACTCACAGACAGTCCCTACAGTGAGCCTTTGGGGTGAAGTAGCACGGAGACTGTGTGAAGAGCACTTTAGAGAGAACCCAGTGTCTCACAAGCAGGTGCCTGTGGGATTCTGTACTCATTGCTCTGCAAATGTCCAGTGTCTTTAAATTCTTGCCCTCTTTAACAAGGAACAAAGCAATTTACCAGACTGACTGAAGTTCTCTATTCTTTCCATATACTTCCTGTCTGATGGCCCTTCTAAATTTTTTTAAGTTTTTTTTTTTTTTTTAATTTTATTTTTAAAGACTCTCTATACCCAACACAGGGCTCGAACTTACAACCCTGAGGTCAAGAGTCACACGCTCTATTGACTGAGCCAGCTAGGCGCCTCTTAATTAGGTTTTTATTTTTTTATTTTTTTTATTTAATTATTTGACAGAGAGAGAATGAGAGAGAGAGCACATGAGAGGGGGGGAGGGTCAGAGGGAGAAGCAGACTCCCTGCCGAGCAGGGAGCCCGATGCGGGACTCGATCCAGGGACTCCAGGATCATGACCTGAGCCGAAGGCAGTCGCTTAACCAACTGAGCCACCCAGGCGCCCCCTTAATTAGGTTTTTAGTTTTAATTCCAGTGTAGTCGACATACAGTGTTAGGCCCTTCCAGATTTTTACGTTCTGCCCCCTGTGCAATCTTTTACAGCTGCTTTGCTCACATCTTAAATGATAGCACCATTTTTCTTTTCCTTTCCAAAGCGCAGAACTTGGACTGCACAGAAACAACAGTGCCCTTTCTTTTCACACTCCTGTTTCCTTAGTATTAAGGTATAAAATTACAAAACTAAGTATAACCAGCATTATGAGGTCTGGACAAACACAAACGACCCCTCTTTGCATAGTACGTATCTCAAATGGCTCGAGCGCTGGGCATGCCAGGTAACAGGTGCAGAGGGAACCGAGGGCACACCTTTAACTGATGAGCTGGTGAAGCGGCTTGGTAAACATGCCAAGCCCCTCACCCTGCATGAAGAAGACTGGTATGCACAGTGAAATTATCTTTGAGGATCATGGAGCAGCTTAAAAGAAACTGGCCATGGCTACTGGGAAACAAACAAGGCAGACTACCTTGAGTGGACGTTGTTCCCAGGCAAAAGCACAAGCCCGTCTCTTTCCTGAGGTGGGTACTGAGACCCCGAAGTCCAGCTCCTGCAGCGCAGGGGCTCATGCCCTTACTGGTTTGGTTTTCGGCTCCCTTTTTGTTTTTCTCCCTTGGCAATACTGTAACATTTTTGCTAGCTCCACTGTGCATTTAAGTAAGTGCTTGCTCTATTTTACCTTACATTTGCTACATGTTTAGCAGAGCGCTTTCAAATCATGTAGTCCACCATACTGCCAGAGCCTGAAGTCTTGCCTCTCTTGGCTGGACTTGGCCCCACAGAATGAAATGTGCTTTACATCCTTGAGTTAGAATTGGTCCACTAGTTTGGCCTGCTTTAATGAGGGTAAGAAGCAGAAAGGTCTGAATCATAACCACTTCTCTGTGACCTGCTGTGGGGAATACTGGAAACTCGGAAGCAACTATTCAGTATACGGCTCAGAATGACTTTTGTCACGTAGAAAGGCCTGGCATGGGACTGTGAGGTCTACTAATTTGGTTTTAGGATGGATATGGATTGGCTTGAGTTATATAGAACCACTAAATCCTGACAGCATGCAATTAACTCCCATAAAATAGATCTTTGGGTGCAAAGACATCGTCACAAGACAATGGCAATGAGTCACATGAAAGGGGGAACAGCGGGCGCCTGGGTGGCTCAGATGGTTAAGCGTCTGCCTTCGGCTCAGGTCATGATCCCAGGGTCCTGGGATCGAGTCCCGCATCGGGGTCCCGGCTCAGCGGGGAGCCTGCTTCTCCCTCTGACCCTCGCCCCTCTCATGCTGTTTCTCTCTCTCTCGCTCTCTAAAAAATAAATAAAATCTTTAAAAAAAAAAAAATTAGAAAGGGGGAACAGCCTACCTGGAACTGGTACTCTTAGTTGACCAAAAAGTGGTCATGAATGTGATCAAATTCTTAGGACCATCCATTCAGTTTGGGGCTGAAAATGCTCAAGTCTGTAGGAGCCGGTTTTGTGATAGAAGATGCTACATTCATTAGAAGCATGGAGAGTTACAATGGATTTAGAAGAAAGATGAAAAGTTTTCATCATGATGACCTCCTGGGGGTGCTTTGGTGGAATACTGATATGTAAGAAGAAGACTGTCCCAATTATATGATACAATCTGTCTTTAAATAAGGCTCTGTGGTCAAAAGTCTTGGCTGTATCAGGTCTCTGACCTGTATGCATCATGTACTAGGACTGTATTTTCACTGAAGTTATTCTGCGTATTTCTTCCTTCCTCAGATAAGCTGAGTTAAATATCCTTCAAGTCATGTAATTTATGGCATATTTTAGGTGGACAATTATGGACATCTTTGACTGTATTCTTTGGTTTAGTGGTAAGGGAGAGTTTAATTCTACTGCCTTGAATAATTTTATAATTGTAGGAATGATTCAGCTAAAACACACACATACATGAGTCAAACTTGGCTGGTTCTTTATTACCATGACATAGGGCTGAGCTGGAAGGAAGTAGAGGGTTGAAGGACCAACATGGGGGAGAGTAAGACACAGAAAGACTGAAAGACAGACTGAGCTACAGATGGTCAGACAGAGACAATCTGAGGAGGTCCAAAATAACTTTGAACTCCGTTTCTTCCTATTGCGCCTAAACATCTACCTCTCCTGGAAATCTCAGGGTATATTTATATGGGCCCTTCACGAAGACTGAAGCTGGAAGGGGAATATTCTATTAAATATCATGAGACAAAGGCTCATAAAAATTAAAAAGTCATGTATTTTTTTTTTTGAGTCACTGCAGGGAGAGGATCCACTAAACTATCCCAGAAGCCTCCCATCCCAGGTGACATACTTAGTAATTCTTTTAAACTAACTACTTAAAAATAAAATTAACAAAAGAGGTACTCTACTGAAAGCAGTAAATCTGAAGCCTGGTTTTGTATTTTTTAAAACACTTCTTCTTTATATACACATTTCTTGGGGGGTTAACTAGCAAAATGGAAAGATTATACCTACCAAGAACATCCCCAAATAAAAACTGTGCAATTGTTTTATTGGATTAATATACTAAAAAATCCCTCTATTATATGGGGCATTACTGAAGGATAGTAACTTTTATGTATTTTACTATATCAAAAACTATAATTAATTACTTCAGATGACTTTTCAGTAATTTAACCAACTGTTTGGATAATGGTGCATAAACATTATCCGTGAAAGACCCTTGTTGAATCTACATTTCATGGATCCATTTCTAATTTCATACATTTCTTTTCTCTTCACCTAGCCTATGATCCTCCTTTTTCCTCAGATTTTCTCCACACTCACTTCTTGGGACGATTACATTCTTTCGCATAAACCTCCTTCTGTCTCTCATGGCCCTCAACCTCTTTTCTATTTTTGAATTCCCACTACAGAGGACCCTACTGGAACACTTTGCCATTCTACCCTTTGAAGCCAATTTATTTGACAAGATAAATAATATTTGGGGGAAAATATCTGAAACTGGACATTGCTATGTTTTTATGAAAGAGAATTTTAGGTTATTTCCAAGTATTTTCTTCAAATATCTTCCTTCACTCTTATACTTGATAATAGTTAATGCTGATAAAAAAACTCTTTCTGCAAACAATAAATTTTAATATATACATATAAGCTTTTTTTTTTAAACTAAAAGGAGATCATTGCAAAATACAGTAACAAACTGCATTCATTTCAAACCATAGCAAAGTCAATTTTCTTCTCATATGACTGTAGGCGCTGTCATGCCAAAACAAGTATGGTTCTTGGGGTTTTCTTTAGCAAGGATTTTTCTCAAAGCTTTTTTTGAATTTGTGAGAATTTCAGCCTTAATGCGCACACCACCCCCATTCCTCCCCAACATGTTGATTTTAGAGGTATTTGTTGACTGGGGAAAGGGTATCATAGGCTTTGGTGATGAACTGTCCTGGGTATGAATCCCCACAGCCATTTCTCTCTGAATGACCTTAGGAAAGTCACTTAGCCTCTTAGAATCCATAAAATGTCCAGTTTATAGGAGACCTACAGTTAGGTGCCAACTAAACACACACATACTTTTTCACACTCATACGTGGTAGACATCTCTCTTGTTCCTGGCCACTGCTATACACAAAAGATACCAAAGTGTTTCACGCAGTGAACAAGAAAGGAAGGGGACACTTGTCACCACACGGTGGATGCCCAAATCGTAGTAAAGGCTAATAATTCCTCCTCTGGGGTCACTATTCTCTATACCTGTTACAACTCTTACACCTTTACCATCAAGAAGAGAAAGAATGAATGTCAAATAAGGTTTGATTAACTTTGAATTGGCAATATTATTTCTTCCTCTGTATGTAGTTTTAGCAACACTCACCCCATCTTTTAAGTGTGAAGTGCATTTTCTTGGGTCGAATTACAAAGGGTACCAAGTTTCAGATTACATGTCTTTTTAAACAAACGAAAAGAACATATAACTATCATTCATAAGCTCAATAAACAGTGGAAAACATTTAGAAGTAGGGTATGTTTTCTAGCAGATGAGACGTGTATGCTGATCGGTCTGTTATGGAAAGGAAATGATTCATGCATAAGGGAAGATGAAAGGTTTCATTTAGTTACAATACTCTCATTGTACTAAAAAGATGAGGAAGTCATGGATCACCCTATAGAACACCTCTGTAACCTACATTTGACCTGCAGTTATGCTTTAGTTGCTATCTTTCTTGATTAGCAGAGGAATTTTCCATGTTCATAACATGACCTTTCGAAAAATATTGCTTACTATTTTATGCTTGCTCCTGGGTTCAGTTCTAGAGAGAGCTGTTATCTGTTAAGTTAAAATGTTAACCTATCACTTTACAATTACCACCTATTCAAATAACCAGATTAAGTAGAAAATCAGTTTAACTGATTTGCTTCATAAACATTAATTGAGTGATCACCCACTAAGCACACAGGGCTGCATTAGGTGCTGGGAGATAACCCTTCCCCCAAGATATATATTAAATATAAATATTATATAATATACGGTCTTAATATATAATATACATATATTTAAAGTAAATTACACATTTTAATACAAATATATTAAAATACGAATTTATAATATTTATAAATAAATATATATATTACATACTACCATAATGATCCTTGCCTCTGTGGGAGACACGAGATACAAATGCAGGATCTTGAAATAAAGAAGTTTATCTCATTTTACCCTGGGAGATGAAAGCTCAAGGCAATCATTTAATCTTTACTAGAATGTTGGGAGGTGGTCTGATTAATTGTCTTTTATAGATGAGAAGTAAAGTAACTTCATCAAGGAAACTGCTCACTAAGTGGCTGAGTTGGTCTGTCTGACTCCAATGAGCAGCAAACAGAAGCAGTGTTTTAGAAAGATTAATATGGCAGAGGTTTACTGAGTCACTAATAGGGGATGAAGACAGAGCTAGGGAGGCCAGAGGTGAGGTCATTGCACAACGACCTAACCCAGGAGGACAGAGCAGATGGGAAAGGATGCAAAGACATATAAGGGAAGGTGATCTGAATTTGGTAAAAGACTCAACATGCCCTGCGAGAAGCAGCATGGTTTTAAGATTCCAGGCCGAATGAGAAAGGTGGAGAGAGGGTGGTGTGGGGAGGAGAAGATTGGAAGATAATTGACTTAATTTTAAACATGTTCCTTTATGATAAAAAATAATGTATAAAACAATGCTTTGAAATCTGAGAATGAAAAACATGCAAAAGATTAGTTAAGCATACCTAGGTATATACCCAACAACACTGGCAATGTATGTGCACACAGACACTTGGACATGAATGTGTGTAGCAGCATTATTCATGATAGCCCAAAAGTGGAAACAACCCAAATGTCCATCAGCTGACAATGTGATAACAGAATGTTGTATAGCCATACAATGGAGTGTGGTTCAGTCATAAAAAGGAATGAAGCGGGGGACGCCTGGGTGGCTCAGTAGGTTAAGCGTCTGCCTTCGGCTCAGGTCATGATTAATAAACGGGAATGGTTACTGTTCCTCCCACTGAGAAGGCCTTCTCTCCCTTCTTCCCATCAACTTCAGTCCCTCAAAATTCGCACCCTTGGTTCATCTCTGGGTAATTCAAGTGCAAGCATGTGTATTTGTGCAAGTATGTATATATGAGTAGATGCATACACATGTAGAGCTAAAACCGATTTGATTGATATTGTTGTATCTGTTTATGCTTTAACTGGTCTGTGGCACTAGACAATATCATCCTACAAATAATGGGTGTTTAAAAACGGGGGTGGGGGGCTGGTGTGACAATTAGTCTCCTACATCTAAAATCTCACCAAAACCATCAGAGAAGCAGCATGAGGAATGCCGGATAGGAACTTTGCCCTCAGGTGCTTTACTACACCCAGGTATGCAGGTCAGGGATGGGCTTCTTGGAAGACAAAGAAAGAGAAGGGTTGAGAAGAAGTGTTGCAAAGGCCAACAAGAGTGAGGGATTAAAAAGGGTGTGCAGGGGAAAGAGGCTCCTGAAGGAAACCAGCCCAGAAAGGAAGGGGCTCTGGTGGGAAAGAGCATATGGAAGACAAAAAAATTTAAAGCCCAAGTAATACAAGGCAAGGACCAGGGCAAAAAGAAGAATCTGAGATGAAGTTCTGTCAACTGAGACAGAGACCGATAGGAAAAAACCCCTACCAGGGAAGGGAGGGGCCACTCACAGGACAGAGCAGATAATTACAATTTAGAAAGTCGCTGCCCTATCTGTCCACAGTAGGGGATTCGGAGTCTGGTCGTTTCCTTACAAATAAATAGCTGAATTAATTTCTCCTTGTTACCAGATGTGAATAATTTATTTCTCCACAGAAGGCTCATATTTTACTGGACTATGTATGAGTAACTTCCTTGAGAGGCAGTGAGCACACTGAGGCAGAGAGGAAAACCCCATCATTTTTCAATTCAAAATTGAGTTGAAGACTCAATTGAGACTCCTGAAACATTACAAAACTTACAAATTAATATACTTACTGACTTAGTCAATTTTACAGATGACTCAAGAAGCCTAAGTGGTCATTAAGATTAAAAAAAAGTTATTTCTAACCACTTCAACAAGTATTATCTATTGTTTGCCAGAAATAATTATTGCTCTCAAATACTTATTTAATTAAAGCATTGCCTTTCTGTTGTTGCAGTGCTATCTTTTCTTGTCTCAGTCGACTTGGGCTGCCCTAACAAAATACCACAGGCTGGGTGGTTTAAACAACAGACATTTATTTCCCCTAGTTCTGGAGGCTGGACGTCCTGGATGAAGATGCTGACAAGGTATCGGTGTCTGGTGAGGACTGTCTCCCTGGTTTGCAGATGGCCACTTGCTTGCTCTGTACTCACGTGGTGGAGAGAGACCAAGCTCCCTTGGGTCTCTCTTACAAGGGCACTAATGTCATCGTGGGGGCCCCACCCTCCTGACCTAAAGAATCCTAAATAATCCCAAATCTAATCCCTAAATAATCCCAAATAACATCAAAATTGGGGGATAGGGCTTCAACATCTGAGTTTGGTAGTTATGGTGGTAAGACTCGAACATTCGGTCTGTAACACTTCCTTCCTCATGTTACTAAATACAGTATCTTTCTGACCTTTAGAATTAGAAACAAACTAGCCACATGGACTCAAGGTGACCCAAGTGAATCAAGTTTTCTCTCTCTGAGAATGTTCTTGTCCAACAGGAGCAAAACACATGATTTGTCTCATTCCGTGCCTGGGATCCAAGTACTCATTTTGTATACTTTCTGGTAAGTTTTCTTGCCGAATTACATGTTCATTACTTTCATAGTGCCTCCCTTATCTCCTGCTCTCTGTTCACACTGCTCAGGGGAGTTCTTTAAAAATATATTTTTTAGATTTTACTTAACAGAGGGAGAGACAGAGAGAGAGAGAGAGTACAAGCAAGGAGAACAGCAGGGAGAGAGGGAGAAGCAGACTCTTCACAGCGCAGGGAGCCTGACATGGTGCTCGATCCCAGGACCCTGGGATCATGACCTGAGCTGAAGGCAGACGCCTGACCGACTGAGCCACCCAGGTGCCCCTGCTTAGGGGAGTTCTTAAGGCAGGAAAGAAATAGTCACGCATTGAGTACTTTCTACAGGCTGGGTTCCTCGTTGTATTATACATTTTCATCCTCACTCTCACCCTGATGGCAGACCAAGTACTACAAAACTTTGCATTTGAAAGAAAGTTTTGGCAGAGGTAAAAGAAATCTGAGTCAAACCTAAGAAGCAGGAACTCGCAAGGGTGAAGCATTTCTATTAGTATCCTCACTACCAGGAAACTGGAGGCAAGTCCAGAATGTGGGACGCCCCCACTGGAATCACCTCACTTCTCATGGGCAAGAAGCTTCATTAATAGCCAGACATCTCAGGCTCAGCATCCTGGGGTAAGCTGTCTTCTGGCTGTCATATAAACCCAGAGCAGGGATCTTTCTCCTGTATGGAAATTCTAGCTATAATACGCACTCTATTTTATCTTGGGCTTGGTGTTGAGAAACTTTAATGATAACATGCTGGAAGATCATCTGGGCAAGGGTGATGGTGGTGTGTGGAAAAATGATCAGAGATTACTAGGACACCTGGCTGAATGAGTGCCATAGATTAGTCAGGCATTGATTATTAACTGGGCTCAGGGTTTATCAATTACCTTCACTCTGCAAAAGAACTGTGAACTAGAGACATCCCTCAACCAAACTGGAAGCTCATCAGACCCCATCATAAAATCATCTGTCTACAATCCCTAGCCTTTCTTTATATTGTGCCTTCCTAGGAGAGAAAGAGAAGCTGTAACAGGGAGTTAGTTGGTCCATGAGTGAGAACCTTGGTACCCATGCTCCTCTATACTTGGCCATTTGGGTAGAGTACCCAGGAATAGGGTGACCAACCAGTGCAATCTGCCCATGGTGGCCCTACTGTCAGTACTGAAAGTCCTGTATCCCAGGAAGCCTCTCTGTCCCAGGCTAAACGGGATGGTTGGTCACCCTCTACAGGAGACCCAGAGCAAGAGGTTGTAGAAAAAGAAATGAGAGAGAGAGAGAGAGAGAGAGAGAGAAATCTTAAAAAAAAAATTATCGTTATTTCCAAGGGCTGTTTTGAAAAATCAGATGAGCATCTCTCAAAACGGTAAGAATGAAGGTGGTCCAGACAGGTTTCATTCTCTTTTTTCCTAACAACTCACTGCTACTATGTGATAAGGGACTAGATTATCAGTAAGCTCCCTCCTCATACCATAATCCAAGATGCTATTACTCTCTCTTAGCAAATGACCGTGTGAAACTATATACAGTTGACCCTTGAGCAACACAGGTGTGAACTACATGGGCTCACTTATATGTGGATTTTTTGTTTTTCACAGTACTGTAAACATATTTTCTCTTGTGATTTTCTTAGTAACATTTTCTTTTGTCTACCTTTATTGGAAGGCTACAGTATATAACACATGTAAAATACAGAACATGTTGATCGATGTTGTCGGTAGGGCTTTCAGTCAACAGTAGGCTATTAGTAGTTAAGTTCGAGGGGAGGTCAAAAGTGAGACATCCATTTTCAATTGCACCGGGGAAGGGTTTGGTGCACTCAACCCTCGTGTTGTTGTTCAAGGGTCAACTTACATCTTGCCTAAGGAAAGAGCACTGCCAGTCTACATGATGCAGCAGTCTAAGGGAAGTGCACGATCTAAAAAGGCAGCCACCAATAGAGACTGGGGCGGGGCTACTTATCTAAGACCGACAAGAAGTATTTTTATCTCGTCCAATCTAATTCATTGGTAGCAACAGGCTTCGAGCTGGGCTGAGAAAGGATTCGAAGTGCTGCCTAGTTGTAGCAGGAGAGAGGGCTGTAACCAGCAAGATAATATGGAAAACAAACTAGCCACATGGACTCAAGGTGACCCAAATGAATCGTTTTCTCTCTCTGATACACTGACATCAAAGCAATATACAAGGAATAAAAGTTAGCAAACGTAAAAGTTAGCCCATCTAATGACACACTCCAAGAGCAAATGTTACATATATTAGGGTCACAAAATGGGGCTTTCAAAGCCACTTCTTACATTTATTCTAGGAATCCACCAGGGCTTGTCTTTGACACAACATGTTCACCAAAGAGAGTCTTACAAGTTCTATTGTGGGTATGTCTTTTAGTATATAATTCTGAGCACCTCCATGCTCATGAACACATGCTTTCTCTTGCAAACACTCCAACACATCAACCATCTGTCATCGAAATGACATAATCCAGGGCTGACAGTTTTAATGTTGATTTTGGGGGAAAATAATCATTAGAAATTTTCTCAAATAGAAGTGTCTGTTAATTGAAGTGGCTTATTAAAAAAAAAAAAAAGGCAGTTTTCCTCAAAAAAGAACCAAAAGTATCAACTCAGAGAGTATTACAAATGATCCAAAAATATCCTCAAATTGGATTCAATCTTTGGTTAAAAATACTCCAAATAGCAGAAGACTGATTTTTTTTCATTTTTTCCCTAAAAAAAAAAAAAAAAGTCTGCTTAGCATACAAATACGGGTGCAAAAGTTAGCATTTATTTTCTCAGGATAAAATTTTACTGACCCAAGAGCCACCTTAATTTTTTTAAAGGCTTCTTTAGTGCATTTATATTTTTAATGATGGGTGGGTACTTAAAAAAAAAAAATCACAAAGCATCACCTCAATTCTTCTCTCTTTTTATATACAAATGGATAAAATGGTATCTCTAAAGATCTCCTCCCTTCCCCCAAACTAAGGATGGCACCATCCCCCAGAGCAGGATCTGAATCCGGGCTCTATAGTCCTTGGTTTGAACCAGAACAAAGAGACAAGAAAGTGGCTAGCAGTCATAACAAAGCTGTGACTGAATAAGATTCCAGCCTCTATGAAGACAAGAATCAAAGACGTATCTTAAAAAAATTATTTGTACACACATTTCTACCTACCCTTTTAGATAGAGTTTGATCTTATGACAAGAAGCAGTAATAATCTTTTTTTTCCCTTTCTGAATGGTACAGACAACTGGTATCCTGTATGAATATAATATTCCTATCCAGTGCATTTTGGGTAGAATCCAGTAATGTGTGATAACTCAACAATTTAGCACAGGAAGCAAAGCCCACAACATTCCTTAGAAATTTCACAGACTATCTAGACAGAACAGACCCATATGAATGGGATTTTTTCAGTGATATTTGAAGAATGCGATTTTTCAGGGTGGACACACTGGGTTTGTGACGAATGCAAATTCAGATATGGAAAAAAAACACAATTAAATGATTCAGACTCTTGCGTTGTGCTTCCACAGACCTTATTTCTGCACGGGTCAAACAAAGGAAAGCTGGTGTTTGACAACTGTGGATGACTCATCAGAGGAAGTTCTTACCATATGGATGTGCTTGTTGAAATAAAGCTGGTTAACAAAGCCAGCTTTTTTCTCCCTGTGGGCCAGTGAGGGTTTCATTTTAGGAAATGGAAGTGTCAGTGTGGACAAACTGTCCTCAAGTATTTATAGCATAATGTGCAGTTTCCTTAAACTGTCTTTGAACAAAGAGTATGTGAATGAAAACTAAGATCTACATTTCTCTCATTCTTTTGGGTCCTATGAGCTGTCTTCTGTTTATAAAACCGACTTAGCACTGTGACCTGGGCATGATGTGATAGGAAAGTGATAGTATAGCTACACTGAGGTATGCTCCTGCTTTCCCAGTACATTTTAAGAGCTCTTTATTCATCAGGGAAATTACGCCTTTGTCATATTCATTGCATACATTTTCTCCAAGATTACCCTGTCCTTTTTAACTTTGAGGTATTTTAATTTTTTGATGACGTTTTCAATCTGTATATAGTCAAGTATATTAACATTTTCTTTGTGACTTAAAAGAAAAGGTTTCTTTCTTTATTTGCGGTGGGGAGGGGCCCAGGGAGAGGCAGAGAAAGTCTTAAGCAGGCTCCGGCTCTCAGGACCCTGAGATCATGACCTAAACCTAAACTGAGAGTCCGACGCTTAACTGTCTGCACCACCCAGGTGCCCCCTTTTGTGACTTTTTAATGCTCTGAAAGCGTATTTCATTCTAGGGTCAGAAATCCTATAGTTTCTTTATTCTTTTATGGTTTCATTTTTTTTTTTTTTTAAGATTATTTATTTATTTGACAGAGAGAGACACAGCGAGAGAGGGAACACAAGCAGGGGGGGTGGGAGAGGGAGAAGCAGACTCCCCGCCGAGCAGGGAGCCCGATGCGGGGCTCGATCCCAGGACCCTGGGATCATGACCTGAGCCGAAGGCAGACGCCCAACGACTGAGCCACCCAGGCGCCCCGTATGGTTTCATTTTTTTTTTTTTATTTATTTGCAAGAGAGAGAATGAGAGAGAGCATGAGAGGGAGGAGGGTCAGAGGGAGAAGCAGACTCCCTGCTGACAGCAGGGAGCCCGATGCGGGACTCGATCCCGGGACTCCAGGATCGTGACCTGAGCCGAAGGCAGTCGCTTAACCAACTGAGCCACCCAGGCGCCCCATTTTTACTACTTAATTCTTTTAACTACCTGTTAATTTGCTCCATGGTAAGGAACAGAGACTCTAATCAGATTACCATTTCCCTCCCCCACCCCAACAAGTTGACTAGTTACCCTTATTTGTTGAACAAGCCATTCTGTCCTACAGGATTTGTGATTTTGATAAGTCACATCACTTTCTAAATTGGGGTCTTTTGCTGGGTTCTCTATTCTGTTCCATAAATGTCTATCATTTCTTCTGCTGGTACTAGTTTTTTTTTTAAACCTACACATATTTTTTAAAGATTTTATTTATTTGAGGGAGAGAGAGTACAAGCAGGGGAAGCAGCAGAGGGAGAGGGAGAAGCAGGCTCCCCACTAAGCAGGGAACCTGACGTGGGGCTTGATCCCAGGATCCTGGCATCATGACCTGAGCCGAAGGCAGATGCTCAACCGACTGAGCTATGTAGGCGCCCCTAGATTGTTTTTATTATTGTAGCTGCATTTCAGTGCTTTGGGGTGGAAAAGTTTCCCTTCATAATTTTTTTTTTTAATTCTTTGCTATTTTCACCAATTTAACTCTTCAAATGCATTTTAGAAGATCCCACTGAGATTCTGATTGGAGTTGCATAAACCCATGAGTTAATTTGAAGAGATCTTATATCTGGTCAATATTCAATCTTCTCATTCAGGAAAACGCATCATCTTCCTAACATTTAACTATTCTCCACATCTGTGCAGGTATTTTATCTCTCTCAGTCAAATTTATAGGTTTCTTGATATAGGTCCCACACATTTGTTTACATTAGTCTACATTTTTAAATTTTTACTGGGAATGAAATGGAGCTGCTACCAACTGGAGAAACTGTCTCTGTTGTCTGAGGTCACAATCCTGACTGTTCTCTTGAGTCATGGATTATTTTAGATTTGAAGAGTGGAAGAAGGAAAAGAGGGACATATTGGGGGGAGTGGTTTATATTCAATAGTATGAAAACTGTAAGCCTCCCAGAAAGGCTGTAAAAGGTTTAAAAACATGCAACCCAAAGCACTGGGGTTAGTAAAAAAGAGAAATAATGTGCTAATAAGTAATCAGAGTGATGACTCATTGCACTGGATCATCCCTTGGGAAACCACCTACTAAGCAGAATTAGCAGTTAAGGTGTTATTTTTGGGCAGGATTCATCACTACTTCCTCTTGGGGAAAAAAAACCCAACTTATTAAATCTTAGCTCCCTAGAACACTTGAGAACGGTCATCCTGGCAGACCCACCTGTCAGGTAACAATGCTATTTCTAGAACAGGGTCATGTTGTGTTCCCTGTAGAGACTTCTTTAGAAGAAAATAGAAGCACTTAGCCACATGGAATGGAAAGGAGAACAAAGCCCCAGCTCCTAAAGCTGGCTCTGTAACTGATTAACGAATCACTGAGTGCAGGTAGGCACTTCACCTCTGCTCATCTGTTAAAGGACAGATATCACGGCTTCTGCCCCGCTCTATACCCCAGACGTGCCACAAAAATAATAAACTATGTGGATGGAGCAGTTAGAACTGCTGAGAAGTAAAATCGGCTCCTCAGTAGAGAATCCATCAACCAAGGAGCAAAGACAGTGAACTCTCACTCCAGAGTCATTCATGTTTGCTTACTAACTGTGTTACCTGCCCCCATCCACACCCCTCCATGGTTTCTCCTCTTTTTCTCACAGTGTCTAAATGTGCAAAGAAGATTCAATGCTGTTGTTCTGGCTGTATCTCTGGACGAAATCTCAGAATTTAATTTACCTGTGATATTCTGCTGGGCTATTCACAGACATCACCGGCTCAGAAAATTTAGAGATGATGCAGTCAGGAAAATGACAAACATGGGGGGAAAATGTGTTTTCTTATTCAGTATCCATGGCAGTGAAACTAATCAGTTAGACCATTACCCCCACCCCTTCGATACAGTAGTAAATTAAATACCCTCCCTCTTTCTGAACGCATGAATAAATCAATATTAGAATGTGCATTTCCCCAATCAGCCGTGAGTTTGAACATATTAATTCTTATGTTTATCATTGGCAACACTTCTGTGAATTTCTACGTCTCAGTTCTAACACAGCGATATACATTTTGCTTAATAAAATGGGATAAGAACTATAGGTAAGACCTATTTTGCTAATGCTAACAAGCAACTCTGAAACACAGTCATTACTAGCCTAATTGTATAGAGGAGGAAGCTGGTGCTCAGGAGAGTTTTGTAACTTAGACAACAGTCACGTATGTGGTAAGTGCAGGGGCTGGAATCAATATTGCGAATCATGACTGCTTATTGATACTGTTTTATCATACATTAAATGCAACCTACCACAGCACATTAAAAAATGTTATGTTACCAAACAAATATTGAAGTCAATCTTTGGGCCTCAGCATGAAGTCTTTATTTACAAAACAAATGAATTTATAAGAATGAGGAGGTTGAGGGCATATGACTCTACTTATGATCTGTTTGCTCTGCCTATTCTCTAGAGGGGTATGATTCTATCTGCCATGTCTTTGACTTTACGAGAGAAGGGTATCATGGGCAAGAGGTTTTATGTCAGCCATACAAAATGAAACGTTTGGTTAAAAAAAGCACTTTCAGGTTGTGTCAACTTTAGTGTGCAACGAATACACACCTTTGATTACTTTGGTTTTGCATGCTAAGAAGTCTAAGGGGCATTTAAATTTTTCTTTATGTGGTAGCCAAACTGCTCTCCTCTAATTTCCCTAAATATATCTTCGGTACATCTTTGATGTTATTATTTTGTTAGCATGAGTACTATTTTTTTACACATGATTAATTTCATAAAATAAACCTGGCCCCTGAGAAGAGAAGTCCCCCATACCAGGGAAGTCTCTGCAGGCTGAGCTTGGAGCAGCGAGGTACCACGGCCACACCAATCCCACAGCCCTGTCACAGAACAACGTCCTACTGTGTCAGGTTTCACTGATCCCCTCATTTCAGGCTGAACTTTCCTGGTACCTCTCCCCACTTGTTTGGGAGTTCTGCCAATGCCCTGATAGAAGGACGCTTCAGAGCAAATGTGGGGTTTGCCTTGCAGAGTCTTGCTCTGCAAGGCGTGGGCTCTGACATGCAGTAGGACAACCCACCCCGTGTGGACCCTCCTGGCCAGGCATGGACTCCAATCCTGCTCTGCCACCAGCCGGCAACATGAACTCTGAGCCTCAGTTTCCTTAGTTTACTTCTTGAATGTCTGAGGGAACGTCACTTACATACTAAATTATAATTAAAATGTCCACAAATGAAATTTCCCCACTACTGCTTGAAAACATCTTTTGACCCCCAAAGTTAACCAGCTCTTGGATACCAATGATATGAAGAAAATGACTAACTTCTGCTTTTCAAGAAGAACTACCATATCTCATCAAATAGAAGATGCTACCAATTGATCGCAAGTTACATCCTGATTCTAGAATCAATCAAATAATGAAAAAAATGAACATTTCAGAAACACTGAAATATGGTAGAATAGCTGATAAAATACTTATTTCCTCGTTGGGAGATAGTGAAATGTACCAGGTGTCCTGTGTTCAGACTCTCCTCAATATAACTCTGGAACTTATGCCTTCTGTTTCTTTTTTAAAGATTTTATTTATTTATTTGACAGAGAGAGACACAGCGAGAGAGAGAGCACAAGCAGGGGGAGTGGGAGAGGGAGAAGCAGGCTTCCCGCCGAGCAGGGAGCCCGATGCGGGGCTCGATCCCAGGACCCTGGGATCATGACCTGAGCCGAAGGCAGACGCCTAACGACTGAGCCACCCAGGCGCCCCATGCCTTCTGTTTCTATACAGATCCATTTAATTTCCCAGTTCACTGAATACAGATTTACTTGAAGTTCTTTTTCTTTTTAAAGTATTAAAAAATTTTTGGAGCTTTGGTGAAAAAACATGGAGAGCCGCCAGTCTAAAGTTCTTAAAATAAAAATAGCAAATGAGGACCTTGATTGCTAAGCACTTCTCAGTTACAACATACATTTTTTTTTTTAAAGATTTATTTATTTGTTTGAGAGAGAGAGAGAGAGAGTGTGAGCTCGGGGCGGGGCGGGTTCCCCGCTGAGACAAAGCCCATTGTGGGGCTCAATCTCAGGACCCTGAGATCATGACCTGAGCTGAAACCAAGAGTCTGATGCTTAACCGACTGAGCCACCCAGGTGCCCCACAACATGCATTTCTTGATCACTGATCAATGGTAGCAACTCTACTGAGTATTTGTGATGGAAAATTCAATGAAGAGGATTATGGGGTAAACTCTTTTAACACAATTTGGTGACCAGACCTCCAGCTTCCTTTGTGTATTAGTGATCGGAGGAGCATGTTAGGAAGTTGATAAAAATAGTCAGTTAAGCTCCAGTCATTCTCTTCCCTCAAGAGAAGCTTTCTTGCTCAGCAGTATTACCAGAGAGCTGGGTTTGGTACTTAAAGCCTTCCTGTTCTCACTGGAAAACTGGGAGTCAGCGCCTGAGCAACCACCACGCTAGCAGGCTTAAACCGCTTTGTACAATTTCCTCTGTCCCCCCCACCTTTTCTCTAATTTTTTTTTGTTGTTGTTGTTTCGTTGTTATGGGTAATGACAGTTCCTGGTTTCTTTCGTTTATCAACGGTTTCCTTTACCACAGCCTCTCCTGCTGGAAGCCTGGCACAACTGGAAGCTGGAAGAAAAACCGCAACTGAATAGGCGGGCACTCACTTTAACAGTCATTTCCAACCACAGATTAATACTATTACTGGATTTGACTAACGGCTCTCAATCAGCCCAACTGTCATCACTGGAGAACATGAGAGCTTGTAAAGCCAAAAGGGAAAATAGAAGCAAATCCAAATGATGGTACAGTTCTATTAATTTCTCATCTTTTGAATCCGGAAGTAGCTCTCTCAATATTCTCTTCTTGGTTCTCCTAAATGATCTGTATCATGTATGGATCAGGACGTAATACCCTCCTGCTCCAATGAGCTGGAGGCTCAAGTCAGCTGGTCCGTGTTGCCACGGCACGAGCCTGCCTGAGAGGGCAAACTGCGCAGCTGCCTACGGAGTACATCTGTATCCTGCACCTTGCACTGTCCACCTCTGCAAACTGCACTGGATGCTGGTCTTCAAGCATGTTAAGTGTCCAGCATCAAAGTCCAAATGAAGGACCGCCCTCCTGGAGGTTCTGTGTTGACGATGGTGGAGCTGCTCAATGCTAGCCTATCACAGTCAGGAACCTGGTTTTTCTCTTCATCATTTACTTTGATGTAGCAGACTCCAGGCCTACAGCAGGTGACTGGTTTTTCCAGTTGATACTAAGAGAGGATGGTATGGTATATGATAGGGCATAGGACTGGCTCAACTAAAATCAGATTCTATCCCACCTTGGAGCTTTCTACACGAACAGAAACTCCATCATATGAGTAAAGGCTTTGGGAAACTGTCAGTGGTCCCCATCCTTTGGCCCTGACAGAATCTATATGCACGCAGAGAGAAGAGGCCTTGACAACTGTTATTTTCTAACTGACAACTGTTAGGTCCTACTCTGGATGGTGTTTCACACACATTAATCTCAATTTTTCTCCTTAAAAATGTAGTGAAAGGCATGTACTTAATATACCACTGGTGGGAAAATAAAGTAGAAAAGTCTTTCTGGAGGACAAACTGGTTCCGTGAATCAATTAGGGTTTTTTTTTTTTTTTTTAAGATTTTTATTTATTTGAGAGAGAGAGAGCGAGCGAGCATGAATGGCGGGGAGGCAGAAGGAGAAGTAAACTCCCCGCTGAGCAGGGAACCCGATGCGGGGCTCGATCCAAGGAACCCGGGTTAATGACCTGAGCTGAAGGCAGATGCTTTACTGACTGAGCCACCCAGGCACCCCATCAATTAGGTTTTTGAATATTCTTTACCTCAATATTCCACGCCCAGGAATTAGTCCTGAAAAAACAGTCATGGGAAGATGGAAAACATTAGCTACCAGAACAGATACCACAATCTGGCTTTAAAAATCCTTACAAATTTCATTCATTCAATAAATATTTACTACATGCTTACTATGTGCTGGGGAGTATTTAAATACACATAAGATCAGGATATATTTTTACATGAGAAAAGCAGGTTACAAAAAAAGCGTGAGCTCACTTTTTAAAGAAAACTGAAACATTATAATGCATAGGAACACAGTCAAAAGATACTTGTTAAACCATTAATAATGGTAATAATGGTAATCTTTGGGTCACCAGTTTATGGTTTATTTTTCTTTCTTCTTACCTTTCTAAAAAAGAAAGTATTTTGCGGAGAGCAATTTTGAAATTATGTAAATCTCCTGATCTGTACCAAATGTCCACTCAAAGTTTTAGCATCCATTGATGACTTTCTAATTTTATCAATTCGTTCTGTATTTATTAGTTAGCATTCTACTATTAAGAAAGAGCTTTCTCTTCTCTGTTTATCTAGTTATATCAGTATGGACTCACGGATTTTGTTTTATTCAGTAAAAGGATTCATTATTTTAATGGGTTATAATCCATTACTATAATTATGCATTTTCATGTTCAAATGGTCTCAGATTTGTCCAGGAATCTCCCCAAGCCATATTCTGTGTTCTTTTGTATGTTCCCATTATTATTATATTTATTTATTTATTTGAGAGCGAGCGAGAGAGCAGGGGGAGGAGCAAAGGAGCAGGGAGAGGGACAAGCAGACTCCGTGCTCAGCAGGGAACCTGAGTGGGGTTCGGTCTCACGGCCCTGAGACCATGAGCCCCATGACCTGAGCCAAAATCAAGAGTCAGAAGCTCAACTGACTGAACCACCCAGGTGCCCTCCATTTTTATTATTATTTTTCAAACATTTCCTTACTTCCTAAGTACAACAAGATGCTCTAGGCTTATCTTACGTTCTTTACTCATATTTTATTTTTTTAAAGATTTTATTTATTTATTTGACAGAGAAAGAGAGATAGCGAGGGCAGGAACACAAGCAGGGGGAGTGGGAGAGAGAGAAGCGGGCTTCCTGCCGAGCAGGGAGCCCAACACGGGGCTCGATCCCAGGACCCTGGGATCATGACCTGAGCCGAAGGCAGATGCTTAACGACTGAGCCACCCAGGCACCCCTTTACTCATATTTTAAAAACTGTTGTACAATAACCATGTATTACTTTTGTTAAATGAAAGAATATGTACTATTGAAAAAATAAAACTTACATAGAATGTAAGATTATTTAAAAAGTCCAGGGGCGCCCGGGGGGCTCAGTTGGTTAGGCGTCTGCCTTCCGCTTAGGTCATGAGGGGTCCTGGGATGACTCCCATGTCGGGCTCCTTGCTCATCGGGGAGCCCGCTTGAGGATTCTCTCCCTTTCCCTCTGTTTCTACCCCCGCTCGTGCTCTCTCTCTCTTTCTCAAATAAATAAAATAAATCTTAAAACGGAACAAAACAAAACAAAACAAACGGGGCTCCTGAATTCCAACTGAGATGGGAGAGGGGAGCATCTGCCTTACAAATCAGTCTGAAAGGCAATTATATCCAGTAAGATCCTTAAATGCATAAGTCATGGCTCTTTCCTTGATTGAAAACAGGGAGGCAGCCACACGACCCCAGATATGAAAGGAAACAGTTAAAGTACATTCTGTTCAATGAATTTCTCATAGCCAAATGTCTCTTCGTCCCTCCCTCTTCCCCCTCAGGAAACTGCATAGAAGAAATAGTGAGACAAAATCATTTTCATCTGTGATTGAGTTTCTTCCTGCTGACTGTTTGGAGTTTCCCTATGAGCTGGTGTGAGGCACCGCTTCCTGTGGCTCAGAACAAGACTCCATGAGGGCTGACAGGCCTCGGGAACTGCACTCTGCATTCCGTGCGGCACCAAGGAAAATAAAACCCGAGGCCCCCTTCCTCCCTTTCAAGGAGTGAGTAGACCCCTCACCCAAGACTGCCATGCCTGGTTTCTCTCGCCTTATTAGATGGGTTTACTGAAACTCATTGTACGGTACGTACGCTCTGCCTCCCGGCAGACGCCAGGATCACTTTTAGCCTCTGTGGTGACTGTGGTGGGGTGGAGGGGACACAGGGAGCCCTGCGACGATTAGTCATTACTTAAGTATTGAGTCATTTGGCCATACCGCCCAGTCAGCTGTGACTTAAGGTCATGCTTTGTGCCCTAGGTGTGAGGTTCTGCCTAGAATCCCAGCACTCCAGGTCCTAGACTTTTTGCCTGAATTCTTCCCACATCTGATGTTACTTTTGACAAGAAGCCACCCCTTATCCTGCTCTAGAAAAATGATACACCAAGGTCCTTTAACAACACGAACCATAATAACAGTGGCTAAGTTGTCCTATGCAGATGCAACGCAGAACCCAAAGCTCAGTGCTTTATAGATGCACTCTTTCATTTGACCTCAGATCAACCCGAGGTGGGAAGTCTATGTTAATACTCTCATTTTACAGTTGAGGAAACGAAGGTTGAGAGATGATGGTTAATAATGAGTCACTGTCACCCAGCTGAGAAGTGGCGGAGGCAGAACCCGACACTCCAAAGCCGCTTTTTGTGACAGCTTCACAATACCGTGTCCTTCAGAGATGACTATGGAACGCTTAGTGGACGTGAGTCTCTGCCGGAACAAAAATTCCGTTTTTTTAAAAAGAAAAATGAGCCCATGGAAACCACCCTGGTAAGCTTGATGTTGAGACCAAGTAATGTTCTTCAGTCGAAGCTAAGAAGAGAAGAGGATCCCGAGGCACTGCGAGTCTGCGGGGGACTCGGGGCCAGTCTGCCACCCTGCCCTGCAGTAGCCCATCCGCTCCTTCTGCATATTTGTGGGTCTGTGACGAACTCCTAAGTGTGCTGAGCGCAGGGGCTACGTGGTCCCTGACCTCGTGGGGCTGACAGTTCAGGGAGGGAGAAGGGAAAAGAATCATTACACAGGCAGTGAGTGCTGTGAAGAAACTTAAGATGTTCTGGTGACGAAGAACAGACCAGTGAGCAATGGCCACCTGAGGAGCTGCCATTTAACCTCGAGGATGACACAGAAGAGGCAGAGCTGATGAGGTCTATTTGCGTCCCTTTCATCTTCCATAGTAGCTGGAATTCTCAAGTACTTTTCAAGAATGTCTTCTTTGGGTTCTGTTAAGCAGGTCAATCACTACTTTACAATCCATGTGCTTTATCACTAGTGCTTTCTCCACACAGTTCATAACATCCCAGATAAGATACAAACGAGGTTTTACTATTCAGCCTAGGACTGTCCTCTTTTTTTTTTTTTTTAATACAGAAAACCACTTCAGAAGCAGGGATAAGAGAGAAGCTCTCTGTGCTTTGCAGAGTTCATCCAAGTGTATCATTTGTTTCTTCCCTGCGGAATGGTCATATCAGTTCTAGGAAAGATGATGAAAGAAAAGAAATGGGTCCGGAGGGTCCTAAGAAAACAAGGCCAAGTGTGCTATTCACGTGGGCCCTGAGGGGGACAGGAGAAGGCAAAAAAGCAGGGAATGGGGTCCAGTTTTTCTTCCCCCATCAATGCTGTCTGTGTAGTGGCCAGATGCGGCACTCAGAACCCAAAGGCTTTTTCAGTCCGAACTGGTGAAGTCCTGACCCAGCTTCTTCCTATTTCTGAAAGTAGTCATTTTATTATCTCACACGTAGAGATTCTGGAGAGTCTGCTGAAGGCAGCAGCACCGAAGACATAGGGTCCTTCTTTATTAGAATCTGGCTGCATTTTCTCTGGGAGAAGGGAAGCTCCCTAAGGATATGGGGGACTGGGACCAGAGGCCATATATAACTAAGAAGAGAATATTTTTGATGTTTAGAGAATTCAAATCATGATTATTTTCTTGTGTTCTAAGCCTGTAATAAAATGGTTGTGTGCTCTCTTCGTGGAGCAATTTGATATTCTGAGACCCTTTCCTCCCTGGCTTCCAGAAGTCTATTTTTTCTGCATTATACTATTTCCTCTATACCGAATAATTAACCCTAAGGACTAACGTAGTCTCCTACGAAAAAGGCTTGCGAAATCTGCTCCTGAGGCACAGAGTAAGTGCAGAATTACCCATCAAGTAGTGTGTACAGCCTGAGAAGTCCAAACTTTCTTTTCCAAGGCCTGGGTACCCACCCCCCCCGCCCAAAAAAGAGGGAGAAGGAGAGAGCCTGTACTCCAATGATTGGAGCAGCCATTTCATGGTTCCACACACATCCAGGGCCTTAGGTTTCTCCCATCACACAGAAGTGACATGGAGCAGCATGCCGTCCTGCTCTCTGTCTGCCAGTGGAACTCCACACCAACTGACCGAAGCTGTCGGCACCTGTGGCTGCCAATGTGGGCCCCCAGAGTCAGATACGTGGCCTGGCCCTGCGCCGGGGCAGGGCTGCATCTCCAAAGGGGCCAGCAGCCAGGCAGAGCCCTCTCTGTCACGGCGTGGCCACCTGTCTGCGAGGGAAGACAAATCCTATTTTACGAGGTCTGGCACAGAAAGCAGATTGTCTGTGTCCGTATCATAAAGCACTTGAGTGGCAGAAGCGAAGGAGGAGAGCACAGACCCCAGGTGCGAATGTCGGAGTGGATCTGTCTGGAGATGAAGCCTCTGGTTAATCTGGTTTGGGCTCCGGGGTGTTCTCCCTCAGCTCTCTTCGATCTGAAGCTGTCTTTCCCAGACTTTTAAGAGAATTCTCTTAACGAAGTCACGCAATGCCAGAGAAATGGCATCACGGGGCTTTGCCCTTTCCTGCTTTTTAAAGGCCATCAAAACCATTATTCCCTTATATACCCGTTCAGGAAGAAAGAGGAGGCTTATCTTGTTTTTAAGCTATTGCGTTACCAGCATTTCAATGGCACAAGAAAGATAAGTAAATGCTTGCAAAATAAGGTCTGGCCCAAGTCTCACCTGATAGGCAGTTTCTGTCTTACGGCGTGCACATGATACTAAGGTTTCGAACTCATTAGAAACTGCTGCTCGATCCAGAAGCAGCTTCTCCGACACAGGGAGGGCTTCTGATTACTTTGCAGGGAAACCACCGTCACAAACAGGATTTCCTCAAGAGGTCTTGGGGCAGGGAAGCTTCATGCTAACGTGGGCTCTGCCATCTGGGCAGCCCTGCTGTAAACAGGCAGTTAGAGGGGCCTGGGGAACACTCCTTCCTATTGTTCTTCATGCCTCTCACTTCCCTTTCATCTCTGGTAATAGCTGGAATTTATGAGTACACTGGATGACCTTCCAAGTCTTTCCTTTAGAGTTTATTTACTTCATGGATACTCCTTAGAAGGGCTCTCCATCTTTTGGCCTCTCTCATCCCAGCTGTATTTGCCCAAAGGCGTGGCTTCATCGCTGTGCACTGTTAAACAGACTGGAAAACAAGTCATAAAGATTGTGTGTGCAGTTCTTATAGTCCAACAGTGATTGTGCATAAAACACACTATTTCCCAACTTATACCTGCCACTCTAGCCAGATCGTGCTTTTCCCAGAACACACTGTTATTTCTCTGGGTTGTCTAATGCAGTTCTTGTTAAAGAGCCAATCGATCATCTCCAAAATCCAGCTCAGGACTAACTTCATGAAGCCTCTATTTTTCTAGTCCAGCTCGGAGTAATATCAAACTTTTCTAAGCTCTTGTAATATTTTTTTTTTTTTAAAGATTTTATTTATTTATTTGACAGAGAGAGACACAGCGAGAGAGGGAACACAAGCAGGGGGAGTGGAGGAGGGAGAAGCAGGCTTCCCGCTGAGCAGGGAGCCCGATGCGGGGCTCGATCCCAGGACCCTGGGATCATGACCTGAGCCAAAGGCAGACGCTTAACGACTGAGCCACCCAGGCGCCCCTAAGCTCTTGTAATATTTAAATCTGTCCCACGTAGCTTAGCCCTTGAGCACGCCAGACGCCGGTACTGCTTGCTAATTACTGCACGCTGACACATCAGATCCATTTTTCTTTTTTAAAGATTTTATTTATTTATTTGACAGAGAGAGAGAGAGAGAGAACAGGTAGGCAGAGAGGCAGGCAGAAGCAGGCTCCCCGCCGAGCAGGGAGCCCGATGTGGGGCTCGATCCCGGGGACCCTGGCATCATGACCTGAGCCGAAGGCAGACTCCTAGCAGACTGAGCCACCCAGGCGCCCCCAGATCCATTTTTCTTATTCGCTCATGTACGTTACAACCTCCTTGAGGTCCTGGCCACAGACCTTGGTAGATATTAAGTGAGAAGTGCTCTTTCACTTCTTTGCTATCTCCCATAGTGCCCAGAATAATCTTAACCACCTGCTAGGTTTTTCAAAGAAAAACCATAGGGATCCCTGGTTTTGGTTAAGTTTCATTTCCTTATGATGTAAGTGGATTGAATATATACATATAAGTGTAAACATTAGACTTACCCGGAGGAAAAATGCTAGAACCAGTATCTATTTAATATGCTTACATACATACAAATGATGTAACGTTTCTAAATTTAAAATTAACTGCTTTCTGGGAACATAAAATAAAACCCAAACTTTACTGAAGAAAAATTTTGAGATTGTGTGACCAGGGAGAAATACGGCAAAACTGTTTTGAGGAAGGCAAGGACTGAATACTGCATCTGGCCCTCTTTATGCCCAAACTACTCAGAGATAGGCTCTCAACCGCAGGCTGTATGTCCAATGCACTCATGCATTCATTCCTTGTTTGCTCAGGGCCTGCTTTATGCCATGCTATTAGATGCGAGGTGTACGGCGGTAAGCAAAATAGAGATGCCCCATAGATTCACGAGCGATGGCATAAACAGGTTTTAAACCAGAAGACACTATAAAAAATATGTCTTTGCAAACTGTGATAAGTGCTACAAAGGAAAAGAACAAGGTGCTATTGCAGTGAAAACATCACAGGGGGCGCACCTGGGTGGCTCAGTCGTTAAGCGCCTGCCTTTGGCTCAGGTCATGATCCCAGGGTCCTGGGATTGAGCCCCGCATCGGGCTCCCTGCTCGGCGGGAAGCCTGCTTCTCCCTCTCCCACTCCCCCTGCTTGTGTTCCCTCTCTCACTGTGTCTCTCTCTGTCAAATAAAAAAAAAAAAGAAAACATCACAGGGTTCCGATTTTATTCTGTGTTAGAGAAGGCCGGTTTGAGGAAATAACATTTAAGATGAGATCTGAAGGATGAAGTGGCGCAGTGAGGAGGTGAACTGGGGAGTCGGCGAGGAACGGATCAGGCCAGGACTTCAGGAATCACTGCAAGCAGTCTCTCCAAGCCACGGTGATAACTGGGACATCTGCATTGGCAAAGTCAATACACGTACGGATCCCAGTACAAAGGAGATAAGAAATCCATGGACGCCTTCAACAGATATTTATGGAATGTCGACTATGTGCGAGATACAGTTCTATGCTCTTGGGATATCCAAGTAAACAAAGCAAACGTCCCCACCCTGTGGAGTTTCATGTTCTGTGACAAGACATAAAAGCATTAACTTACATTCATCTAAATACTGCAGGGCTGGCCACAGACCGTGGGATGTATATGATGAAAGCAGAGGAAAGAACCATAATGCAAGGGATGGAGGAGACAGCTGTTACAATTCTACCTCTTGTGAGTTAGACCAGCTTTGGTCCTGGACTAGATTTTCACGTGAGCAGCCTTGGAAAATAGACACAGTGTGTCCCTCTGGGGCACCAGCAGGTCTGTTTACTCTTGAACAGAATGTCTCCCGCTGGGGCAAAGGTAAGGCAGACACGTGGCCCATCGGAAGTGCCAGGTTCCCAAAGAAGCCTGGAGTTGGATTTGTGTAACACAACCCGTTGTGTATGCAGGCGTCACTCAGCCCTCTTCGCACTTCCCTACGGGAGCTGGTACACATGGTTGTTAGCTTGCAAGGAGGGTAAAATCGCAGATGCTTCACAGTTCTTGCCATCAGCCAACTGACAGACTGAAGAATGGGGACTTGTTAGTCTACAAAATCAATCAGAGGAAACTTGGTTGTGTTCACCAATCCTGAACATCAAATTAAGGGGTCAATCCCTAACATGCGGGAGAGGTAAGTCTGGGACAAAAGAAAGGAATTTCTTCACACAGAGGATACTGACCTTATAGAATTTACCATCCCAATAAATGGTGCTGGCTGAAAATGCAAACTGTTTTAAAAAGGCCTCACTCAACATATGGATGACAGACCTGGCATGCCCAATTCAGTATGTATTTGATGACTCTTGATGGTCTTGGCCCAGTGGAGGATCATGTCCCTCTAGAACACAACCCTCATTATCTGTCAGGGTAGGACTATTGGGAAAGATGATTAATCTGACCTAGCCAGGGCCATTTTTAATCTACAAAATAAGAATCAGAACTCTTCACTGCTTTATCGAAGTCTAATTTGGATACACATGCACAGAGACATATATTTGGGATATGTAACTATAAAATCTCCTTTGGAACAAGATGCAATTCACAAAAATCTTAATTCATAAATCTGAAATAATCTTGGTAAAGTATGCTCATATTTTAGGGCAGTTTTCTCCCAAACGGATGTGCAGAACACTTCTAGGAAATTTGAAAAGACATATCTTGAAAAAAAAGTTCCATGGTTAAATATGTTTGGGGAGCCTTGCACTAAATATCCTGGAAATTCCAAAATCTACATTAACATTAAGAGCTCTGAGTAGTCCTGAGTAGGGAAACTTGTGTTTAACCCAGCATTTATCTGATTATTTTAGTATTATCCTACCATTTCACAGCATGCCTTATATATCACATCTTATGAAACACTATTTTTCGAAATAGCAGATAAAGAAATGTCCTTTAAAGGTGTTAAAAAATAAAGATTTTTATGGTAAGTAATATATTGTAATGGCAACAGTATCTATAAAACCTCACTAATTTGAAGTGGAAAATAACAGTGGACAGGGACAGAAAAGATTTCCTGGTTTGGGTAGCTAATACAGGATGGGTAGGGTCATCTCTACTTGGGGAGATTCTGGGTATCTTTGGTTTCTTGGGTCCAAGAAGTCAGAAAGCCCCACTTTCAGGAATATTTATATTTTTCAGCAAAGCATAACAATCATAATGATAGCTGAACATTTACTGCTGCCTATCAATATGCGAGGTGCTATTTTGAGCACTTTACATTGAATTCTCACAGTAAATTAGGAGAGAGGTACTCTTACTATCTGTTTCCACAGAAAAGGAAACTGAGGCACAGGAGGTTAAATACCTGGCCCAAGGCTACACAGCTGGTTAAGTGAAAGAACTGAGATTTAAACCCAGGCTGTTTGACTCCAGAGGGTCAATCCTTATGCTCTACTACATTTGGAATTACAGCACATATCTGCAAACTTCCATATTACAAGTGCAATTCATATCACAGTGCAATCCACCGTATCTTCCAGTTGGGTCAAAGCCTTAAGTAAGTAGCCTGCAGAACTCAGGGAACATAAAATTATACCCAGAACACATGCTAACACATCTTGAAAAGCTTGTCAAAGTTTTACAGTTGTACCAGAAGAAATAAAATACAAATGGGATCACACGTATCCATTGTCAAAACAATCTCCCCCTCCCATAATTTCTTATCCCTGATTTGTTACTATATACAACACTAACCTTAAGTAAATAAACAAGAAACTACTAAGATACTCATCCTCTTCTGATTACAGCAATGCTCAAGGCCACTTTGTTGAAATGGTTCATCTCTAAAATATTTTTCTCACACACACACAAAAATGATATACACTGCATAAATATCCCCCTGCCCCTCCCCCAGCCCCCAACACAACCCTTTGTATGCTCTTAGTTGAGTGTGGAGTGCTGGTTGAGTGCAGGCTACTGCTAGGTCCTTTTGGTCCTTGGAACTGGTGCTCCTCAGTGTGCAGACATTCTTAGCCAGAGAGCAACTCAACAGTCTTTCTGAATTGTGTATTCTGCAATGTTTACTGTTTATTCCACTGGCTTTGTTTTTGATGTATTGCTATTCTTTTATATGTTGGTGTGTTTGTTAATTTTCTATTGCTGCTATAACACATCACCATAAATTTAGTGGCTTAAAACAACACCCATGATTCATCTCTCAGTTCTGTAGATCAAAAATCTAGGGATGGCTTGGCTCAGCTGGTTGGTTCTCTGTTAGCGTCTTACAAAGCTGAAACAGATGTTGGCCTGGCTGTAATCCATTCTGGAGCTTCTGGGGAAGACTCGGCTTCTCATCTCATTCAGGGAGTTGGCTGAATTCAGTTCCATATAGTTGTACTGAGGGTCCTACTTCCTTGCTGGCTGTCTAGTGGAGGCTACTTAGCTCCTGGAGACCTCACTCTGGTTCTTAATGTGGCCTCTACATCTCAGAGGTAGCAACAATGGGCTCAATCCTTCTCACACTTGGAATCTCTCTGACTTCCTTTTGCTCCATCTCTTGCCTCTAGCCTGAGAAAGGGCTCCCGTGATTAGATTAGGCCCACTCAGATAATCCAGAATAATCTCCCTATTTTAAGGTTCATAACCTTAATTACATCTACCAAATCCCTTTAAGGGAAAGAAATTCATAGGAATTAGGGTGTAGACATATTTACGGACCACTGTAGGTACAACTTTTAGTGAACATTTCTGTGCCAAGATCGCGAACAGTGGTGAATGATAATGCTAACCCTGACTCAAAAAGATTAAAAACACAACAACAAAAACCCTCAAATGAAACAAAGGAAGAATTTCACAGCCTGATGCTAAATTCCAAGTTTTACTCTGTTTCCAGAAGCCTTTAGGTCCAGGAAATGAGGTAAAGATCAATAGCCAATTAGGGACAGGTGGGAGGTCTTTGACATAAAATGCATAATGAATTGCCTGAGATCAGCAGTTGTTCAAACGGGAGCTGGAAGAAATGACTGCCAGAAGCACAGGATGACTTCAAGGGACTTAAAGAGAGTACAGGGATTAGTGCAAATGTATATTCCTAGGAGTGCATCTCCACTGACTGAGATAATAGTAAAAAAAAAAAAATTTTTTTTAACATGGAAGGGAGGAGCGGGATTCCGGACCAATTCTGGCATGCCAGATGGTGACCCTTTATGTGGATCCTAGGGAAGCCCTGGGGATCTTGGGAGAGAGGCAGGGACATTTAGGCAGCTAGAGTACCCTGGGTAGTGGCTTTTGTACCAATGGGTATGGAAGTATGCCAATATTTTAGCAATGGCTATGGGATGCAGTAATATTAGCGACCCTAAGATATCCAACAATGTGAATACCATGGGAGTTATAAATTATAATTTATAACTCTTCATAAGTTATATTGATACACTATTATTAAGCAATTCCACCAATGTTGAACATTTTGATCGATTCGACTTTTTGTATTAATATAGATAATCTTTAAATAGAAAAAGTCCGTGTTTAGGAAGAATGGGAAGATGCCAGAAATTAAATCACCCATCTGAAAACTTAACTCAGGCTGCCTTTTGCGTCACTTCCGCAATTTTCTTAAGTGTCTATTCGGCTCTCTGTGCCTCCTCGAGGGGACTGTAATTTGACCATTCCATTTTATGTCTTTATAATTGTTTCTTATCCCATTCATCGCCCTTTCTATTTCATCTTTAGTTTTTCACTTTGACTTACTCTTATTTTTAAAGGTCTTTAGAGACCATTTCTTTCTAGTTACAGATGGGCTAAAATGAAACGTAATTTTAGTCATATTTAATTAGACTTTTAAATCTGATGGTACACTCAGCCTGAAGCTTTTTCAGGGGAATTTCTGAAGTCCAATTACAGGGCTAGTCTCATAATAAGGACTATTAATTCATAATGAAATTATCTGCTTTTAAGCTTCATCCAGATCCTGTTGTGAAAAACATACTAACCCAACCACATTCCTATAGGTTCATCAGTATGACCAGTACAAACAGGTGAGGTCTGCTGAAGTCACCGCTCTCCTCAGAACGTCTGTGAAGAGTTGGGTGTTGGATCTGTAGAAAGCCCCTCAGGGAATGCCAGTCCTTTCAGACTGTGGCCTCTCATTCTTGATGTGCTAATTTTGACATCTCTTTCAGTTAGCTCAAGTTTGCCCAAACTGTATTCAACAAACAAGCAAACAAACAAACAGTAACTGCATCCCTGCACACATGAACCTTTCTGTTGCCTTCATCTGTTTAAGACAACTCAACTGAGTACAAAGGTCTTGGGCACAGACTCCCTACCGCCCCAAAGCTAAAGATTTTTCTTTATTCTCTTGTGTCTTTTAGTTAAATAAAAGAGAAGTCTGGGGGCGCCTGGGTGGCTCAGTCGGTTAAGCGACTGCCTTCGGCTCAGGTCATGATCCGGGAGTCCCTGGATCGAGTCCTGCATCGGGCTCCCTGCTCGGCAGGGAGTCTGCTTCTCCCTCTGACCCTCCCCCCTCTCATGTGCTCTCTCTCTCTCATTCTCTCTCTGTCAAATAATAAATAAAACCTTTAAAAAAAAAAAAAAGAGAAGTCTGTGGCCAGCCTGATTTCCCTACCGTTTTGTGTAGCTTTCAAATAAATGTGTTTGTTCCTTGTAAGCTTTTCTCTTTCCCCGTGAAGCTCAAACGTTTGCCAGATGTGTTCTGTGTCAGTCTTCGTGGCAGATTCCATGGGTTGCCTCCCCAGTATTCATCTTTCCCTTTCACCTCGTAAGAGAACTTGATGTTCTTCAGACCACCATCTATCTGGTCAACAGAATCCATGTCTCTGGTCTCAGTCCCTGGTTCAAGTGCAGCCATATACCACCAGACGCAGTACTAAGGATGAATTTCGGCACTTGTCTTTGGAGCCCAGCTACAGAAGAATGTGTTCTTTGAGTGTCCTGGTGTTGCGGATGTGACACCTGGAACCACTGTAACCACTTTGCCATGAGGGACGACAGTCTTCCAAGATGCCAAGACATAGCCAAGGGAATCTTAGTGAAATGGAGCTGCAGCCTCTGGATCAAGCCAACCCTGAAGCTCACCTATCTCTGGAATCACTGTTCATGTGAGCTAACAAATTCCTTATTTTTTAGTCAATCCAAACTGAATTTTCTGTACTCATAGCCCTGAGCACCCCAACTACTAGGGTCTCTTTTTCAATGATTTCCCCCCAAATGTTGTGAGACCTTTTAATCCACATACTCAAATCTAGTCTCTGTTCAGGAACACGTTTCTATAATTATGTTTCTGATTACTGCATTTCGAGGCCATCAATTTCTTAAGCCACGTTTCTACTCTTTCTCCTTCCTATTTATCATTTTCTCACCATTTCAAACCTTTTGTTCTTTTCCTCAGCATTGTGTGACAACATCTCAATACTGTCCTTTAAATCGATGATTCCATGTCCTATAGTATTAATTCTACTTTTTACGCCTTGTGACCAGATTTTTTTTTTTTTTTTTTTTGAGAGAGAGCACGAGCAGTGTATGGTGGGGAGGGACAGAGGGAGAAGAAGCAGGAGACTCCCACCAGACTCCACCCTCAGCGTGGAGCCTGACTCTGGGCTCGATCCCATGACCCTGAGATAATGACCAAGCAGAAATGAAGAGTGGGACGCTCAACCCACTGAGCCACCGGGGACGCCCCTCCCTCCGCCCAGATGTTCATCAGGCCCCTGTACGGGGTTTCCTTACAGCTCCACATAGCATCCACCTCCCTTCCCATCTCAGTTTACATTTCAGAATGCTCAATGCTTGGCGTCTTTGTTTCTGTTTCTGGAGTATGTCTTCCAGTCTTCTTTTGAGTTAAGTCTACTAATTCTTGGAAATTTTCTTCTGAATTTGCTAATCCTTTTCAGTTTTCTATCTTTTTCTTGGGCTTCTGGATAGTGTTACTTGCCTTGAGCACTAGTATTTTTTCAAAAGCCACAAGACTTTTTTTTTTTTTTTTTAAAGATTTTATTTATTTGAGAGAGAGAATGAGAGACAGAGAGCACGAGAGGGAAGAGGGCAGAGGGAGAAGCAGACCCCCTGCTCAGCAGGGAGCCCGATGTGGGACTCGATCCCGGGACCCCAGGACCATGACCTGAGCCGAAGGTAGTCGCTCAACCAACTGAGCCACCCAGGCGCCCCAAGCCACAAGAATTTTATTCTTTTAGTTGGTGTTCTCATTCTGAGAGGGGCGATCAACCCGGACAAGTCGTAGTCAACAAAATGTAGACATTACTTTGAACTCACTCTGTAAACACTGAAGTACTCTCTGCGTAGCTCTTAGATCAATTTTAACAGCTACCACGTTTCATCGAATATTGCTCTCATGTGTCTACCTCCTAAATATCCCATTCTTCTCAGCTCCCCTGCTCCCTTTAAGCACCTGTTTATCCAGGATATGTACTCATATGAAACAGATATAATGCCGATAGCAGACGGGAGGCAACACACTGTGGAGCTCTCACCAGGAACGGTGCTTGGGAACAGCTGACCATTTTTTGAACTGGGAGTCAACTTTGTGTTTCTGACACAAAGGAAGGGGGGAGGGGGATAAAGGTCTATCTAAACTATTTTTAGGTGCACATAACAACACTGAGTCACCAAATGGGTTTTTAAATCTAGTTCTGGCTAAACGGGAATTTTTCCAAATAATTTTGATAATTATTTCACAGCCAGTGTGAATTTCTGGTGTTGGAGGGCTTATCTTATTAATAAGTAGGAGACTGAGAGAGGGGCAGTAGGTATCATTTTAAACTAAAATCTCCTAAACATTTTTATTGACTTTTGACTGAGGGCTCACAGACACAATACAAGAAGCTATTAATATGCAATCTTAAAAAAAAAAAGGTACCAGTTTAGAGGGAAAAAAATGCAAAATGTCCACATATTCAGTTCACTCCCATTTTTAATCAGGACCATATACCACTTAACTGAGTGCCTTTCAAATTAACTTTCTTGCATGCTGATACCTGCAGAATTCAATATATGACTCTGACCAGCAAAACAGATAGTAATTGGCTTTCAAATTATTTCCAAATATCAAAATATTAGTATGTCATAATGATTATTAAATGGCTGGGCAACATAGCACAAACACATTTGGCAGGCTCCTGATGCCTGACTTCCAAGGTTTTGGATTTTCTCCCAGGTTTCGGACTGAGAATGTCCAGCAAACTCGAACTGTGCCGGTGAAAGGAGAAGAGCTAGTAGTATCCAATTCAGCTCATATAAAATCTAATTTCCAACGGAAACCTGCCATTCTGAATTGTCCCTTGCACTATTTCAATTGGCAAGTAAATACAGCCCACATGTCTGTAGCAGTCTCTGTCCCACCTTTCTTTCACATATTAAGATTTTGTGAAGTGTTTGTAAGAAAACAAGAAAAGATCCAGAAGTGATCAACCAGCTTCCTGCTTCTACAAAAGCACACAGGCACATATATGCACAAATGTGTACACATATGTACACACACACACACACACACACACACACACCCTAAGCAGAGCTTAGGCCTATCTCTGAATAGATTCTAATCTCTAAAAATTTAATTTAGCCAGCGAAACTGGAACAATAAACCAGAAACTCAGTACTACTAGGTATTATCAGAGAAGGTATATATGGGAGGCCATGTTAAATGCCCTGTGTCTCCTATGGTTAAACAGGAGAGTGACACAGGGAAGAGTGGAAGAAGGAGAAAGAGGAGCAGAAGAGGAGAGAAGTCTGAAGGGAGACAAGAGGAGACAAGATGAAAGGAGAGAAAGAAGAAAAACTAGGACACTTCTTAAATTTTTATAAGAAAAAAAGCCCATTGCTTTTCAGTGAAGCCAAATGCTGGGTCTTATCAGGCGACGAGCTCCTCCAGTCACCGGGAGAAAGCCAGATGGGAGGCAGAAGTTCAGTGCTAAACAATGGATCATGGGTATCAGACAGACCAGACCACCCCACAGCACTGGGCCACATGGAGTTACTGACAGATTGTCACTACACCCTATCTTTTTAGGACAAGACCAAATGGAATCATTTGTCACATCTTACCATTTGTTGTAATTTGGTGCTTTACTACTGTTCTGTGGAAAACTATTCAGGTATATAATAAAATCTCCTGAATTTATATTTATCTCAAATACCGTGTAGTCTTCATTACAGTGTCTACTGTCCTATCTGGTAAATCTGTATGAATATTATAAAGCAACAAATGTAATGTTAACATTATGCTTTGAAGGAATTACCAAGGCCAGACGCAGCTCAGATCAGAGGTCCAAACTCCAGCTAAAGTAATTCTGCACAGGCCTGGTACTTTTCATTTTGCAGGGCTGGGAGTCACCTCCTGTTCATGGGAGCCAGGGGACAACAAAGACAAGTTTGCCACCAACCAAAGATTAGACTAGTAAGAACTGGCTCTCACTGTACAAAAATAGCTGTTTTCTCTGCTGGTGTTTTATAATAAAAAGTGGATGGCTTCTAGAGGCACCTGGGTGGTTCAGTTGGTTAAGCGACTGCCTTCGGCTCAGGTCATGATCCTGGAGTCCCAGGATGGAGTCCTATATCAGGCTCCCTGCCCTGTGCGGAGTCTGCTTCTGCCTCTGACCCTACCCCTCTCGCGCACTCTCTCTTTCTCACTCTCTCTCTCTCAAATAAATAAATAAAATCTTAAAAAAAAAAAAAGTGGATGGCTTCTTGTCTCAAACCAAGTATCTTCACCCAAAGCAATGGTTGAAAGATGTGACCAGGGGCGCCTGGGTGGCTCAGTCATTAAGCATCTGCCTTCGGCTCAGGTCATGATCCCGGGGTCCTGGGATCGAGCCCCGCATCGGGCTCCCTGCTCAGTGGGAAGCCTGCTTCTCCCTCTCCCACTTCCCCTGCTTGTGTTCCCTCTCTCACTGTGTCTCTCTCTGTCAAATAAGTAAATAAAATCTTAACAAAAAAAAAAAAAAAGAAAGAAAGATGTGACCAGGAAGACCTGAGACTTTATGACCAAGGTAGAACGCAGACCATGAGTATTGTTAATGCAAGCGCTTTCAAAGCAAATCCAATGAGTAGACCCGGAAGGCAAAATCTGAAGCAAAGATGCCTGAGGTCTGGAGAAGAAGATGACTAAGAAGGAAGGGCAAGGTGAAGACAGGGCCATGTTCCAAGTCCTGCCTGGAAGGAAGATCACAACTCAGTACATATTATTCTCCAAACCGAGGTGCTCTGGAGCTCTGCAGAATGACCTTCATGTTGTCTGTGCCCTGGAAAAAAACAAGTCTGAAAAACTGCTTGGGACTTTAATCTTAAGATAATTTTTTTTTTTAACTGACAAAAGGAGGTGGATTTCTTCCCTATCACTACACAACTGATAAAAGGAAACCCACAGTGCATTTTACAGTTGAAGGAGGTCTCTTATGCTTCAAACCAAGCTTAATAACAACAGCTTTTATAAAATTACCATATTCACTTGTATTTCCCTCTTGATATTATTTTTAAATATGGATGGAGGAGATAGCTGGGGCTTACATGAGTCCCTGTAGTGTTTTACCTTTTTTTTTTTTTTAAAGATTTTATTGATTTATTTGAGAGAGAGAGAGCGCAAGACAGCAAGCACGCACACACAACTGGGGGTGAGGGGCAGAGGGAGAGGGAGAAGCAGACTCCCCGCTGAGTAGGGAGCCCGATGCGGGACTCGATCCCAGGACCCTGAGATCATGACCTGAGCTGAAGGCAGACGCTTAACCGACTGAGCCACCTAGGCGCCCCTGTCTTATTTTACTCTTGACAGTGCTTCTTAATCTTTGAGAACCTCAATCCTGTCTCCCACCTTAGACTTAAAACAGAGTTTAGTGGAAGCTTTTTGGAGGGCTATTTGTTTTAGTCAGCAGAATTTTAAATATGCATGTTATCTGACCCTCTAATTTTGCTTCTGGAATTCACCATACAGAAATACTTGGACAAATGTTCCACAAAATAACCCCAAGGATTTTACTGCAGACTTGTTTGCAGTAAGACCAAAACCAAATAACCCCTAAATGCCCATCAATGGGAAATTAAATTATGAAATAAATGAACTGACAATTATTCAGCACTGTAAACATGAGTTAGATCTCTATGAACTGATAAAATACACTATAATAAAATAAAGCGAATAAGGCAATGTTCAGGAGTATGGTGTATAGTGTAAGCCCATCTCCGTGAGATACATTTCCAGATGTGCATGAATTTGCAATAAAGGAGATCTGGAAGTATATCCAGGGGGTTATCTTTGGGAAGCGGATTTTGGATGAGAGTGCAGAAAAGATAATGCTCACTTTTATACTTTTGTGCCACTTGGCATTTTTTGCAACCAGACTATTCTACCTTGTGGTTAAAGATTTTTCTTTTCTTTTAAAAAAGCTAAGTGGAGGGCGCCTGGGTGGCTCAGTTGGTTAGGCGACTGCCTTCGGCTCAGGTCATGATCCTGGAGTCCCGGGATCGAGTCCCGCATCGGGCTCCCTGCTCGGCAGGGAGCCTGCTTCTGCCTCTGACCCTCCCCACTCTCATGTGCTCTCTCTCTCTCATTCTCTCTGTCTCAAATAAATAAATAAATAAATATTAAAAAAAAAAAAAGCTAAGTGGAGTCTAAATCTCCTCATTTGTTCCTGCCCTCAGCAGTCCTTGTTTCTGAAAGTGGCAGGCGGAGAGATCAGAGATGTCGAGGCTCCAGGTGAGAGCAATTTTAGAAGAGGACGCGGTGGGGACGATCTGCCGGCGCTGAAAAACCCACGTGCAGGTTGGTGTTCAAGTGCCACAATTCAGGGACAAAGGCCAAGCAGCTGCATCAACATCAACTCTCTCAATTCTACTTGATACAAGGACCCCAACTTTTATAGCCTCCACCAAACTAGAAACAACGTAGGAGGAAGAAGAATGAGGAACCTCACTGAGATTCAACGAGCGTCGGGTAGAAGGACACTGACTCATTTTTTCTTCCCTTTCCAATAAACGGCAGTCTGTTTTTTCTTTACTTTCTTTCTATTTGATGGTTTAGACCTGTGCGGTCTGGTCCAGTCCAGGTGACTACTGAGCACTTGAAATGTGGCAAGTCTGAACTGACATGGGCTATAAGTGCAAATACACCACTCGACTCTGAAGACCGATTCTGAAGAATGTAAAATATTTCATTCACATTTTTAAAATATTCATTACATATTGAAATAATATTTTGGATATATTGTGTTAAATAGAATATACGATTAAACCTAATTTTACCTGTTTCTTTTCGCCTTTTTTTAAGATGGCTACTAGAAAATTTTAAATTCCACTGTGGCTCACATTATATTTCTATTGGATACAGCGGCTTTAGACCTTCACGGATGGAATATTTATATATTTAAATGTTTAAAAAAGAGAATAGCAGGATGGAGAGGGAGGCATGAATGAACACACACACACACCGACTGTTGTAATGCTACCCTCTATGATCTCGATGCCTCTCTGATTTTTAGTGTTCTTGCTACATTTCAGGGTAGCTGTTATAGGCCATACAGCTCTGAGTTCAAGCTCTGCCAGTGACCAGATGTGGGATCCTGGGGCAAGTCACTTGGGGAGATTAAATTGACCATGTACAAGGGTATGTAATAAGCTCTGTCGGCAAGAGTTAGCTGTGATAGACATGGGTGAGAGTCCCAGAAATCACCAAATCACGCTTCTACCCGGAAGCAAACAATACCAGAGTTAGAATGAATCTTGGACAGTATCCACTGCTATGTTTTAAAAAACCCTTGTAAATCTCAGAAGCCCGATATATAAAAAAGATGAAATCAAGCTGCTCTGAATAAAACTGAGTGTGGGAGCAAGAAAGGATGGTAACTCCCGAGCTCTCCAGAGGAGTCTGAACACCATGGATGTGGTATCTTAACTGGGGCTCTCCCTTTTACGGATAAAGACACGAAGCTCCAGGTTGATGACTTGCCTTCAGTCACAGAGGAGGAGGCAGGGACTGAAGCAGAGTGAAGTAGCTGGTTCCTAAGAAAGAACACTGCTCTGCATCACATCATTACTGCTGCCGTGGTAGACAACCTGTGTGCACAGAAGGAAAGTGGCCACGAGACAGGGCCAGCCAGAATGCTGAGGAGCCACTAAGGTGGGGAGAATGCAGCAGGTCTCTTTCTGAGGAGCAGCCTCTACGTGTAGCTCTGGGAAATGGAAGGGGGCAGGTGGGCACCCAGGTCAAGAGAAGCGTGTGGGTTCTAAGAGGAAAACCTTGAGGCTTTTGGAGTCAAAATTTTGGAGTCAAAAGGTAAGTCATTTTCACTAACATACAGTTACATCTTAGAGAGGAGTATGTGCTGAGGCCAGAAGAGAGGTGGGGCTTCTTTAGAAGGTCTTGAGAGCCAAGGATCCTACACCGGTTTTCATAAGTTTTTGCAAAGGGGTGACAACAGGAAGATGAACTTATGCTAAATCCATAAAGAGGCAGGAGACAGGAAAGCAGGCTGCCAGGTTACTGCTTTCGGCTGTTAAGGGCCAAACTGAGGTAATGGAAGTCGAGGTCTGAGGGATCCTGTGCAGACAGGATCCACGGGATCTTGGATATATGAGAAGGATGAGGAGGATCCCAAGTGACTTTAGGGACGCAGCTGGGTAACTGGGGGGATGTGGGTTAGATTAACAGGAAAAGAAATGGCGAGAGGAATTGCTGGTTTGGGGGTCTGGTGAAGGTAGCGTTTCTGTGAGATGGTCGGTGGAGCGTCAGTCCATCAGGGAACTGAAACGTGGCTCTGGGACCCATTTGCATCTGATCTAGACAGACAGTCTTCGGGAACATCTAGGTTTGGGAGAGAAAGCAGAAGAGCCGGTAACAGAGGTAAAGGCAGAGGCACCCAGCAGTGTGCTCTTCACCAACAGCAAGGGCAGGGAGGGTTTAATGGAATCAGTGGTCACAAGATTCAGATGCTGAAGACACGGAGCAAGGGGAGAATGGAGAGATGGTCCCTATCAGCTCCGAAGGCAGCAGATGGGACTGCCAGGAGGATGGTGCGGTAAGATAAGCCTGCGTTCAGAGCCTCTCCTCATCATTCACTAGCTGTGGTACTCTGTACTACTTAACCTTTTCGGGCCTCAGTTTTCTTACCTGTAAAATGGGGGACAACGGTATCCCCTGAGGTTATTCTGAGATTTAAATGAAATTATGCATTTTTGAGGCACTGAATATAGCTCACAGCAAGTGCCTAGTAACTATTGTCTATCATTTTTATCAATGGAAGGATTTAAGGAACAGCACATGGTAAAGAAGTGGAGGCTGTGTGTAGAGACCCTGTTCTTTTTAGAAGTTTGGCCATAAAGGGAAGGAGAAAGACTGAGGGCATGGAAAGGGGGAGTGAGGTC
>NC_138380.1:64509604-64595276 GCF_054177405.1 Leptonychotes weddellii | reverse complement strand
TTTTTTTTTTTAAAGATTTTATTTATTTATTTGAGACAGACAGAATGAGAGACAGAGAGCATGAGAGGGAGGAGGGTCAGAGGGAGAAGCAGACTCCCTGCCGAGCAGGGAGCCCGATGCGGGACTCGATCCCGGGACTCCAGGATCATGACCTGAGCCGAAGGCAGTCGCTTAACCAACTGAGCCACCCAGGCGCCCCAAGGTCCTTTCTAGGATGGAGTCACAAAAGCTAGTGGACAGGGAGATTCTGAAGTGGCAAATCAGAAGGGGATGGTGGATGGGGGGCTAGGGGGGGAGTCCAGAAGCAGGGTAGCATCAGGAACACAAGTCAAAGGACTCATCTTGTAAGGGGGGAGAATGCATCCTTCTTTGAAAAGGGAGAGAAGGGGGCGCCTGGGTGGCTCAGTCTGTTAAGGACCCAACTCTTGATTTCGGCTCAGGTCATGATCTCAGGGTCTTGAGACTTCCATCAGTAACAGTTCTTCTTACCCTGGAGTAGCTTTAAAAAAGCGACTATGCTTACACAAAAGCTCTATGTTTCAAAAAAAAAAAAATCACTGGTTCTCTATGTGACAGGTGATGTAATTAAGGTGGGGGAGACAGAAGGGGGAGAGGGTGGCAAAAAGAAGCCGAGAGGCTTTGGCAGAATAGTGCCCTTGGCACCAGATGGCCAAGAATATCCCAGTCCTTTTCTGAGGGGACTAGAGCATTGACAGAAAAGGGCCTGAAGAAGGAGATTTCGAGGAACAGTTCAGTGAAGGGGGCAACTGTGGCTCAGAACAGGGATTCCAAGGGACAGAGTGGAAAGGGTTAATAGGAGTTGGGGGAGCCAGAGAAGGGGGAAACATGTTGCTCAGAACAGGGAGAAGACCATGGGGAGAAGTCACAGACCCGTAATTGTCAGTAAAAGGGAAGCGACGACTTGGGCAGTTGGAGGGAAGGACATGATGGCAGAATTGGCAGGAAGGGTCCTATAAAGACAGAATCTAGTTTGCAGAGAAGACCGCAGAACAGGCAGTCCTAGGGTGCCAGACTGGAGTGGCAGTGGGTTGGGACGCTGGAGTCCCGCAGAGCTGCCCTGACAGGGAAGGGCCATGCCTGACGCTGGCTTCTCAGTATACATCATGAAAACAAATGTTTTTTCAAATTCATGTTAAAGTAAGATACATATTAAGGATAAGAGAAATCATGGGGCGCTTGGGTGGCTCAGTCAGTTAAGCATCTGCCTTCGATTGGGGTCATGATCCCAGGGTCCCAGGATCAAGCCCCACATCAGCTCCTTGCTCAGCAGGGAGCCTGCTTCTCCCTCTGCCTGCCACTCCCCCTGCTTGTGCTCTCTCTCTGACAAATAAATAAATAAAATCTTTGAAAAATTTTTCAAAAAAGAGTAAGAGAAATCAACATCGATTACATTAAAAAGTACCCATTCACTCTTAGAACTACCCTCATGCATTATTCAACCAAGATCAGTTCTTTTCCTAAGTACCGTCTTGGGTATTTCCTTACTCAAGAACATGCTTCTTTAAAATTCTTCCTATTTGGTTGGTTCTTTAAAGGGAAAAAAAAAAAAAAAAAAAAAAAAAAGGCCTAGGAAAGCACCCCGGAAGAGGTAAGAAATCTCAAGGTCCAGCGCAGTGCCCTGGTTTCCATACATGTGTTCTGACCTAACCCGAGGCGACAGGTTTCCACTCACAGGCTAGGGCTTGCCTTCTGGTGCCTTCGTGTTCAGGTCAGTTAAGGACCTCATTTTACTGATGTCACTGAAGAGAGCACTCAAATAAGGGGAAACACCAACATAGTAACCAATGAGAAAACTGGCAAAGCACTCAGTGACATTTCAAAGACATTTGTTCACAGACCACTCAGCCACAAAGGACAGTTTCACTGTCAGTTTCTCAGCTACTGGGTGTTTAATTCATAGAAATCAATGACGACAAGCCTAGAGAGGCCACCATACATGGGATAATATAACCATGAAGTCTTGTTTGTTTCCTTCCAACAGGGACTGCATTTATTATATTCTTCCTGGTGGCATTTGGCATTTCTTAGCTAGGGATCAGTAGAGTTAGCAATTCAGAACTTCTAAGAATTACTATCTGCTTACCACAATCTCCATATTCAAAGAACTAGTTTTAGAATTAGGTTTTTTTTCTTTTCAAAGAATTAGCATGCTTTATTTTTTAAATGTGCATGTTCTTTTTATGAGTTTGCTATAACTTGGAAAACCCCATAACTTTCAAACCACAGACAAGAGTTCCGAGCAGGAGCACAAGATAACCTGGATAGCGAGCAACTGTGAATTTAATTTGCTATCAAGTTAAAAACCAATCTATCTCATCCATCCCTCCATCCATCCATCCTATCCCATCTCATGTCATCCTTCAACCTGACTAGTTGTCTACTGACCAAATTCATGGCAATGTTTTTTAGCATTAAACTGTAACTCAATATGGAGTTCAGATGGACCACCCATAGGCAAAGAGCTAAAGGAGGAAGATAAAAAACTTCAATTCTTATCCATTTTGTAGCAGCCACTGAAGTCATTGGTGGCAATGATTAAACCCAGATAACAGAGACAGATAGTATTACAACTCCCTGGCAACCCTTCATATCACAGAGAATTGGTCAACCTTTCTAATATAGGAGAGACTAGAAATCAAAGCTGTTAAACGTATGGTTTGCTTCTCGACCTTTCCAAAATGTCACTGTTGCTACTCTGCAATAATGCAGAAAACATTCCAGATAAAAATATAACCTAGTAGGTAAAACAACAGCAAGGGCAGAAACATGACAGAGGGGAAAAAAAAAAAAAATCAAAGGGTACAGAGTCAGGCAGACCTGGGTTCAAATTTGGCTCTGCCATTTAAGATCTGTGTGCCCATGGACAAGTTATTTCCTCTCCTTGCAGAAGACTTTGGTTCGTCATCTGGAAACTCTGGATAATAGTCCACAGAATGTGGGTTTACTGAGATAATGCATGTGAAGGGCCTGGTCCTGGGTCTGTCACATGACAGACAAGTGTTACCTCCCTTTGTTTCTTATTTTTCTCTCCAGGTTATGGAGAAGGGCCTTACTAATACAGAAATGCTTATTCCTCAATGATTTTATATAAACAACTAGGATGTGACCTCTGAGGAAGGTTAATCCTGACTTCTGGCCTTACACTGAGAAACCTCTTTCCCTCTCCGGGAAACAGTCTTCTCATTATACCTATTCACAGAACCCCATGCTTCTTCATAGCACTTACCCTGGCTGAGGCTAATCAACTAATCATGCATGCAATGCCTCTCTTCCCCACTAGGATTTAATTTCTCTCTCTAGAAAAGGGTCTTGCATATAGTGGCCACCCAGTAAGTTGTTTGTAGACTAAATTAAACACCGGTTACAAAGTTTCCAACATGTGACATATACTACTGGTGATATGTGAGAGAGATGATTTTAGGGGTTGAACATGGACTAAGTTTCTCAATAATTTTAATGGTTATATATTTATTTGAGTGTGCACTAGACAAATAAATAACTGGCTCATCAAATCTGTGATTTTACATATTTTTGCTTTGGATAAGGCTAAAAAAGCAAATTGTCTAAAAATATAAAAAAGAACCAACTGGAGCTGAAGAATACAGTAACTGAAATGAAAAATACATTAGAGGGAATCAACAGCAGATTAGAGGATACAGAAGAATCGATCAGTGATCTGGACGACAAGGCAAGTGGAAATTACCCAATTGGAACAGCAAAAAGAAAAAATAATGAGAAAAAATGAGGATAGTTTAAGGGACCTCTGGGGCACCATCAAGTATACTAACATTCATATTATGGGGATCCTAGAAGGAGAAAAGAGACAGAAAGGGACAGAAAACCTATTTGAAAAAAAAAAAAAAAAGGCTAAAATCTTCCCTAACCTGGTAAAGGAAAAGACATCCAAGTCCAGGAAGCACACAGAGAGTCCCAAATAATATGAACTCAAAGAGATGCACACCAAGACATATTATATTCAAAGTATCAACAGTTAAAGAGAGAATCTTAAAAGCAACAAGTGAGAAACAACTAGTTATGAACATGGGAACCCCCATAAGACTATGAGCTGATTTTTCAGCAGAAACTTTACAGGTATATTCAAAGTGCTAAAGGGGAAAATCTGACAACCAAGAATACTCTACCCAGCAAGATTATTATTCAGAATAGAAGGAGAGATAAAGAGTTTTTCAGATAAGCAAAAGCTAAAGGAGTTTATCAACAGCAAACTGGCTTTACAAGAAATGTTAAAGAGATTTCTTTAAATGGCAAAGAAAATGGCATAACTAGAAAAGAAAATTATGAAAGAAAAAAATCTCACTGGTAAAGGTAAATTTATAGTAAAGGTAGTGGATCAACCACCTACATAGGTGGTATGAAGGTTAAAAGGCAAAAGTAGTAAAATCACCTAGAGCCATAATAATTAGTCGAGGAACACACAAAATAATATGTAAAATATAACGTCAAAAAACTAAAACATGGATGGGAGGGAGTAAAAATGTAGTGCTTTTATTATTTTTATTTATTTATTTTTAAAAGATTTAATTTATTCATTTGACAGAGAAAGACACAGCGAGAGAGGGAACACAAGCAGGAGGAGTGGGAGAGGGAGAAGCAGGCTTCCCGCTGAGCAGAGCCCGATGTAGGGCTCTATCCCAGGACCCTGGGATCATGACCTGAGCTGAAGGCAGACCCTAACGACCCTGCCACCCAGATGCCCCCAAAATGTAGTGCTTTTAGAATGTGCTTGAACTTAAGTAACCATCAACTTAAAATAGACTGCTATAATAGATAGGATCTTATATAGGGACCTACAAACCAAATAGCTTTAATAGATATGCAAAACATAAAAAGAAAGAAATATAAACACTAAGGAAAGTCCCCAAGTCACAAGGGAAGAGAACAAAAGAAGAAAGAAACTAGAACTACAGAAACAACCAGAAAACAATCAACAAAATGGCAATAAGTTCATACTATCAATAATTTCTTTAAAAGTAAATGGACTAGATGCTCCAATCAAAACACACAGAGTGGCTGAAAGGATAAAAAATCAAGACCTATCTATATGCTGCCTACAAAAGACTCACTTCAGATCTAAAGACACACACAGACTGAAAATGAAGGAATGGAAAAAGATATTCCATGCAAATGGAAATGAAAAGAAAGCTAAAGTAGCAATATTCGTATCATATAAAACAGGCTTTAAAACAAAGACTGTAGGGGCGCCTTAGTGGCTCATTCAGTTAAGCGTCTGCCTTCGGCTCAGGTCATGATCTCTGGTCCTGGGATCGAGCCCTGCATCGGGCTCCCTGCTTCTCCCCCACCTCTGCTGCTCCCCCTGCTTGTGCTCTTTCTCTCAAATAAATAAATAAAATCTTTAAAAAAAACCCAAAGACTGTAATAAGAGACAAAGAAAATATAATCATAAAGGGATCAATCCAACAAGACGATATAACACATGTAAATATCTATGCACCCAACATGGTGCACCTAAACATATAAAGCAAATATTAGCAAACATAAAGGGAGAAACTGACAGTAATACAATAATAGCAGGGGGCTTTTAACACTCCACTTACACCAATGGATAGATCATTTAGACAGAAAATTGATAAGGAAACACTGGCCTAAATGACACATTAGACCAGATGAACTTCACAGATATTTACAGAACGTAACATCCCAAAGCAGCAGAATGCACATTCTTTTCAAGTGCACATGGAACATTCTCCAGGACAGATCACGCGTTAAGCCACAGAACAAGTTTTAATAAATTAAGGATTAAAAGCATATAAAAGTATCTTTTCAAACCACAGTGGTATGAAACTAAAAATCAATTACAAGAAGAAAACTAGAAAAATAACAAACACTTGGAGGCAAAACAACCCATGGGTCAATGAAAAAAATCAAAGAGGAAATCAAAATATGCCTTGCGACAAATGAAAAGGTAAACACAATAGTCCAAAATCTAAGAGACACAGCAAAAGCAGTTCTACGACAGAATTTTTTTTTTTTTTAAAGATTTTATTTATTTATTTGACAGAGAGAGACACAGCGAGAGAGGGAACACAAGCAGGGGGAGTGGGAGAGGGAGAAGCAGGCTTCCCGCCGAGCAGGGAGCCCGATGCGGGGCTCGACCCCAGGACCCTGGGACCATGACCTGAGCCGAAGGCAGACGCTTAACCGACTGAGCCACCCAGGCGCCCCTCTATGACAGAATTTTACAGTGATACAGGTCTACTACACCTCAAGAACAAGCTAAAGGAACAGAAAAAGAACAAAGCCTAAAGTTAGTAGGAGGAAGATAATAATAAAGATGAGAGCAGAAATAAGTGAAATACAGGCAAATCTCGGAGATATTACGGGTTTGGTTCCAGACCACTATAATAAAGTGAGTATCAGTAAAGGAAATCAAATGAATTTTTTGGTTTCCTAGGGCATGTCAGAGTCATGTTTTTACATATGCTCTTGTCTATTAAGTGTGCAATAAATAGCACTATGTCTAAAAAAACCCCATGTATATACCTTAATTAAAAATACTTTATTGCTAAAAAACGCTAACCATCATGAGTTTTTAGTGAGTCATAATCACTGATCATAGATCACCATAACAAACATGATAATAATGAAAAAGTTTGAAATACTGCAAGAACTACCAAAATGTGACAGAGACATGAATTCATAAGCAAATGCTGTTGGAAAAATGTTGCTGACAGACTTGCTTGAGTCAGGATCGCCACAAACCTTAATTTGTAAAAAATGCAGTATCTGCAAAGCACAATAAAATGAGGTATTCCCACAACTTTGAATGGTGACAAATAGTAGCTAGATTTAACATAGTGACTGCTTTGTAACACACATGAATGTTCAATCACTAGGTTGTACATCTGAAACTAATATAATATTGTATGTCAATTATACTTCAATTAAGAAAAGGTAAATTGTTTAGGGTAAAAAATTATGTAAGTATAGTTGTTTCAAGAATATGGCAAAAACCATGAAGGTGTTAAAAAAGATGACAACATTTGGGAAATACTGCCATAGTAACAAGTAGGAACCCAGAGTGGACACATGCCACGATTTTCTGATTTAGGGTTAGCCTAAGGTAATGAGGGAGTCTGCTTTCAGAATCTATGGCTTGTAAATTCTCAGCTGGACACTGCAATAGATGTGCCAACACGGACTCAGGAGTCAAGCTAGAATCAGGTCAAGCTCGGGGCTGGACCCCAGAACTCATCTGGCATGAGTAAGAAGCATGCACATTCAGATATCTTGGTGTTATCATAGGAAATACCAAACATGAACAGAGCAGGAACAAGGGTCAGATTCCACGGCCATATTCAAGGTCAAAGCCAAACCAGCAGGAACTACCTAGGAGACAGGGCACCCAGCCCAGGAATGATGTGTGGTAGGCCTGGATTCATTCTCCTTCAGCATAAAGGCACATGGGCCTGGATTCTGATATTGCTTCCTCCTTCAGGCAATTAATTCTCAATTTACTACCTCTACGCAAGGCTCCGAGAGAGGGTAACTTTCTTTTGTGCACATCTAAAGAGCCAATGGGTCTCTACCCACCACCTCACTTTCTCAGCAAACTGAAGCCAGCTCTAGCTGCCATCATGAAAGGAGTCTTTCCCTGAGCCTCCAACATTGAGTCCCCCCCTTCCCCGTGCTGGGGTGAGGAGAAGGGTATCCTTGTCCTCTTGGATTGGAACAGAGAATGAATTTTTCCATAGAAAAAATGTTACAAACAGAAAATAGGTTTTGATGAATTAGCACAAATAACGTTTCATATATATTCCAGGTTATATAGGATTCTGCAAGCTAGACTGGGCCACTTCAGTGGGAAAATGTTTTAATGCTATAAAGTGAAAATTCAGCTTGCAATTGTTCCATAAGTAGTGACTAGCTATACTTAGAAATACAGCAAATTCCTTACTAGTAAATGCCTAACACTACATATTTTAAATTTTATTTTCTTTTAACATCTTTCAGGAAAATAATTGGTTTTATCGTCAAGAGTGGCTGGTATTCAAGTCTTACACTATTGAAAAATAACTGACCGCTTTCCTCCCATTACAAAAGAAGGACTCAATCTTTGTATTTGAAGACAATTCTAGATATATAAATATAATTCTAATATACATTTCTCTAATCAGCTCTCAGCTGAATGAACTTATTTATGGGATGAACTAGAATGACTGTCCTGACTTCCACCCTGCTTATTTTCTGTTCTGACCATAATCCTTTATTTTTTAAAAATATTTTATTTATTTATCTGAGAGAGAGAGAGAGATCGAGAGAGAGAGCACGTGTACACCCTCGAGCAGGCTGGTGGGGGGATCGGGGGGAGAGGGATAAGCAGACTCCCAGCCAAGCGGGGAGCCAGCCGCGGGGCTTGATCTCACAACCCTGAGATCATGACCTGAGTCCAAATTAAGAGTCGGACGCTTAACTGACTGAGCCACCCAGGCACTCCTGACCATAATCCTTTAACCCAATGTTTTCTACACTTGTCTGATGAAAAGAATTACATGAGGTGCTTTTAAAAACAAGAATGCCTGGCCCCAGCCCAGTTATGAATCAGAATCTCTAAGGGAGAGGTCTGGGAGTTGCACATTTAAAGATTGCTCATCCCTGGTGATCCTGTCATCCAACCCAGTGGTTCTTACCCTCAAGGGTGAATTAGGATCACCTTAAGGGCTTGTTCAAACACAGGCTGCTGAGCCCCAGCCCAAGAACTTCTGATCCAGTGGGCCGTGGGAGGTGGGAATTTGCATTTCTAACCAAGGTCTTTAGAGATGCTGATGTTGTTGGTCCAAGAACTACACTTCCAAACCACTTATTTAGCCTGTTTGGCAAACATTGAAGCTGAATTCAATATTACTTTTTCTCCTCCCTCCTTGGTAGAAAAACAACACTGGATTAAAACGCACAAGACTTCATTTGGAGCAGTACCCCTGCTACTTTTTAGCTGCTTGATGTTAGACAAATAAATTTATCACTGCATCTCAGTTATCTTCCATGGGGAGGCATAAAAAGTAACAGAAGGGAAGAGGTTTGGTCCTGTACTTGGCACATAGTAGGCCAGCACAGAACATCTATGTACTCTGATTTCTCTGGCATGATCCCCTCCTGTGAGCTACATATTAAACAATGCTGAGTTCTAAAAATAGGTCCCAAAATTTATGACATGCACCAAACTTCATTTGGCTAAAACAAAAGAACAAACAGACAGGCAAGGAAGGAATGGCCAACCACTTCTTTTCCTTGTGAGCTACCATGTAGCTAACATTTTGAACGTAACATGTGCAATAGGAATATACTCAACTTTCCAACTCACGTTTCCCATGGAAATAAAAATAGAAAACAAGGAGTTAATAGATTATGAAGAGGTTCTCTGCTTAATTTTGATTTGCTGAATTTAGTACCCAGGTATGGATTATTTTCTGGGCAGATCTTTATTATACTGTTTGGCTATTTCTTGTGACCTGAAAATCAAACAAATGAATCACAGACTCTCAGAGTCAGAGGTTCCCGGAGGTCATGTCGCCCACCCACGCACTCTTATTAATGCCACAGAAAACACCTCCAATGTGTGGTGGTCCAGTTTCTTCTTGGACACCCAATGAGAATGCACTATTTTCACGAACCCCAATCTTCTCTTCAGATAACTGTCTAATATTAGATTTTCCCACGTCTGAGCAAAAACCTTTACTTCTGTCATTTCTATATCCCTGGTCCTTGTTTTGCTCTCTGTCGTGCCTGAATATGCCTAATCTCTCCTCATGCTGACAGCATTTTCAGCATCCTGAAGCAGGGCTGACATCTTCCTTGCCTTGTCCTTTTCAGTCTGAATATTCTGCGTAAGCAACTATCCTCACCATCCAAATTTCCATACATGTAATAGCCCTGGTCCTTCTCCTGTGCACAAGGTCCACCTTGAGGATATTTCTAGGTCCTATCATCACCAACAAAAATAAGTTGTAAGAACAATGGCATGTTTCTTTCCAAACAGAGTTTCCAAGAGCTGGAAGTTAGAGTCCCACAGAACTACACTAATCAGGACTGAGAAAGCGTTTCCAGGACAGGCTTGGACGTGGTAGCCCGAAGCAGGTGGATCTGGATATCTATATATCTATATATCATGACCTTACTTGCAAGAGAAATGCTACGCTGCCACTTAAATTATCAAAGACCCAAAAAGTCTCTTTCTAAGGAAGACAAAGTGAAACAAAAGGCATGTCTTACTTTCTACGAAACATTTCTGCAAATATGCAGCCAACACTCCAGAGGTCCACAGGGGTGGCGTAGCTGGACTGAAGCAAGACTTCTGGAGCTCTGTACCACAGCGTGACGACCTGCAATGGCAAACGGATCGGACTGTTACTGAGGAAGATGGCTGGTTGCTTAAACTTCTCATCTCGGCCGGTTTAATGCCAGTTCAGAAAGAGTGCCTGGCATCATATGGGGACACTGAGACAGAAGCAGTAAGTAACTCAGATTCATCACTGACGGGCCAGGAAATGACATCATCCCCACAACCTGGGTTCCCACCTCAGACTCTAGATTCTTACGAGGATGGTAAAATAACTGAGTTTCAGAAAGCAAAGCAAAGACTTAAAAAAAACATGGATCTTAACACTATTATTTTTTTTCTGAAGGGGTTTAAAAAAAAAAACAATACATGGAAAACAAGTGTTGGCAAGGATTCCAGCTCAGTTCCTACGTCAGCATTATTGGGAAATTACAAGAGGATTCCAGTGGTTGCTGGATGTTGACCTTGAAGTATAAAGAGCACCCAGAACAAGTCAAAACTACTCGTATCATGAGACTGTGGAGAATCAAAATAAAGCCCCCAATGCCACTCTTTTCAGAAAACAAGTAAGAAACCAAGAACTTAAGAGAGAATGTATAACTCAATTGTTTACACTATGTGTAAAAAAAGTCATCCAGAGGATAGGATTCCCCAGTAGGAAGAACCTCACTTAACACAAAAGCAGTGTGTGGTAACAGATGAAACAAACACCACCATTAACTATTTCTGCAACGCTGAGAGGCCAGGAAACAGACCAGTATAGAGGGGTTCAAGTGCTTCTCTTTTGGGGGGGAGCAGAGATTCTATGGATGCCTGAAATAAAGGAATATTCTTTACTGTCAGATAAGGAATTCAATACATAAATCTACATAAGCATTTTATATTATTCAGGTTCCTTTTATCCTTACTTATCGTTTTGTCTAATTGCACTTTTGTTGACATCTATCTAAATTTCCTACAATTCTCCTTTATGTATTTTGATGCTGTAGTACTTGGTGCATTCAGATCGCAGGCGCAATTCTCCAGAACATGATTGCCATCTACTTCCTTCCTTGTAGACGCACGCTGCTCTTCCCAGCAAGAGATGGAGTCTGGGGCACCTGGGTGGCTCAGTCGGTGAAGTGTTAGATTCTTGGTTTCGGCTCAGATCATGATCTCGTGGTCGTGAGACTGAGCCCCACGTCAGGCTCTGTGCTCAGCGTGGAGTCTGCTTCTCCCTCTGATTCTCTCCCCCTTTCCCTCCTGCTCTCTCTCTCTCAAATAAATAAATTTTAAAAATCATAAAAAAGAAAGAGACAGAGTTTAAGTCACATTCCATTGTGACTTAAATTGGTCTCAGTGAGTCGGTCGACTAAACTAACAGAATGTATCTGAACTACCAAAACTAGGTTGGAAGAAGCCTAGTAGTCTGGGCCTTTTTTTTTTTTTTAAAGATTTTATTTTTAAGTAATCTCTATACCCAACGTGGGGCTTGAACTCACAACCCCGAGATCAAAAGTCAGTCGCAAACTCCACTGACTGAGCCAGCCAGGCATCCAGTAGTCTGGGCCTTTTTGAATGCTTGCTTTTGAGATGCTTCCTCTGGAGTCCAAATGCCATGCAGTGAGAAGCCCACGAAGATGTTCCAGAGGACAGCCCCAGCTGAATTCTCAGATGAAAGCGATGCGAATGAGCCATCTTGGACATTCAAGTTGGACTGATCTGCCAGATGACTGTGGCCCGCCCCTGCCAATGTCCTAGGGAGCAGAACTGCCCAGCTGAGTCCAGTCAACTCACAGGATTGTAAGCGATAATAAAATGATTGTTGTTTTAAGTTTTGGGGGAGATTATACAGTAATATCTTACTGAAACAAGATTCTTGACTGGTTCCTCCTCCTCATCTCGTTTAGTAGGTTTTGTTTTGAATTCACACAAGAGGTCAAATTTTGTGTAAGGGATATCTGGTTGATATCTAATGGAGGAATGGTAGTGACGTAACAGAAATTTAAAAAAAAGAAGCAAACAAAAACCAAATAGTGTTACTCAGTTATCACTGGCTCCGATATATCTTTCCAGCAGCATATCCCATAGTATCTCCATAACCCTTACAGACTTGTCACATACTAGACCATAGCACAGTATCCACTCTGTGCATCAGAATCATCCATGGGGATTTTAGAAAAATATGTGTCTAGGGGCGCCTGGGTGGCTCAGTAGGTTGAGCGACTGACTTTTGGTTTTGGCTCAGATCATGATCTCAGGATTGTGAGATCAAGCCCCGCGGCTGGCTCCCCGCTCAGTAGGGAGCCTGCTTGAGATTCTCTCCCTCTCCCTGCTCTCTCTCTCTCTCAAATAAATAAATAAATAAATCTTAAAAAAAGAAAACAACCCAAAAAACAACATGTGTCTTGGCCTTATCTCTCCCTCACTAAATTAGATCTCCATGGTGGGAGGCCTGGAGTGTTTCCTTCACTTTTTATTTCTTCGCTCTCTCTTTTTTTTTTTTAACAAAGTTTTCAAGTAACACTAACCCTTGGCTAGGTCTGAGCACCACTCAATTATATAAACATACCTTCTAGCAGCTCCTGCCTCCATGCTTTAGTTGGCACTGTTCTAGTCTGGGAAGCTCTTCCTTCTCCTCTCCACGTGTGGAAATCCTACTCATCCTACAAAAGGCTGGCTCTGATGTCGTCACCTCCCTGAACCCACTGCCCCCTGAAAGTCATACCTTGTAACATAGTTCATAATATGGTTCATTCTGGGAGGCATGGACCCGATTCTATCCAAGGTTACGTCTGTAAATACCCATCACAATACTGCTCACGTAACAACTGGGGCTTAACAAACACCAAATTGACAATTTTAAGGCAATTATTGCCAGAAGATAACCAGGCAAAATTCAATTATCAGTCATTCCCCAGAAAGAAGGTACTTACTACATTTGCTAAGAAGAGCATCCAGTTCTGGGCTCTAGTTTTCACTTGCATAATTTATTTCTGCTTTATTAATATTTCTAGCTGGGGGAACATTTCCCTGCTTCTCTGATATACTGCAAAAAAAGGGGTAGGTGTAAACGGTCCGTAAAGTTCCGCTCAGTGGTTTATAGACATACACAGCATACGGGCACACACCCATCTTCTCACCAACATTTGAAATAAAGCCTAGCATCATAGGTGATGAAAATTTTAATCTGACTATTGCACTGTCTTAAGCTGTCCTAAAGAGGCTGTGATTTCTGACTGATTACCCATCCTAAAACACTTTAGTAGGACTGTTATCATTTTTAATACTTTAATCAGTGTACCTACTATGATCATCAAACAAATGTTTAGGGAATTAAAATAATAATATAATAACTCTATTGATAAGTTTAGGAAGTTCCTTTCAAAAATCAGTTACCACTCAAAATGGGTAATTAGTTTTTATCAAATATTTTAAAAATATCTATTAATAATGACTGTATGATCATTCTCCTTCATTCTATGAATGGTATATTAATTACATTAGTAGATATGCTAATACTGTATAATCCTTGCCTTTTTGGAATAAATCGTTCCTAATCTCAATGTATTATTCTTTTAATATTGGTGTATTACTCTTTTATTTTTATTATCATTTTTTAAAGATTTATTTATTCATTTGACACACAGAGACAGACAGCGAGAGGGGGAACACAAGCAGGGGGAGTGGGAGAGGGAGAAGCAGGCTTCCCGCTGGGCAGGGAGCCCGACGCGGGCCTCGATCCCAGGACCCTGGCATCGTGACCTGAGCCGAAGGCAGACGCTTAAGCAACTGAGCCACCCAGGTGCACGGGTATATTACTCTTTTAATAGACCCTTGGATTCTATTTGCTAATACTTAGAGTATTAATTTATATTCCTAAGTCAGTCTGACCTACTGTTTTATTTTTTGTGTTAATTTTTCATGTTTTGATATTAGAAATATGGAAGGATCCCATCCTTCTCTATATTCTGCAATATTATAAACAATATCAAAATAATCAGTCTCTTAAAAGGACTCACTCATAAAACCATCTGGGTCTGGATTTTCATCTTAGCGACAGAGAAAATGTACTTCAAAGCAAGACAACTGGCCATCCATATGGAAGGAAGTAAGTTTGATCCCTACTTTACACCATGTATAAGAAGAAATTGTATATTCACAAAAAATCTAAGCATATGAAGTCGAGCTAAAAAAACATATTAGAAGAAAATGGAAGAGGACCTTGGGATATGGAGGCCTTTTTCAGCATGAAGGGAAATCTAGAAACTTGAGATGAAAAGATGAACAGATCCAGCTATTTCAGACTGCAATTCTCTTTGGCAAACACTATAAAATAAAGGCAAAGACAAGTAACAACCTGGGATAAGACATCTAAAACAAATGACATAAACAAAACAACAGAAAAATGGATAAAGAGTATAAAAAGATAGTTCAGAAGAAGAAACACACTATCAAAGATACTTCATCTCATTAAAAGAAAGCAAGGAATGAAGGAAGAAAGTCATCACAATAAAGGGGTATCATTTTTGCCTGGTTAGCAGAAATGAACAGAATGACACTATTCCCGGTTGGCCATGGTATGGGGAAACTGTTTCAAACCATAAATTGGCACAACCTCTTTAGAGGACAGTCTGACAGTATTTATAAGATGAATAGTGACCATGTCGCCGAACCAGAGTTCCACTTGCAGGAATTTATCTGAAATATTCAGTCTAGTATACAAAGAGGTATTCACAAGGATGTTTACCCCACAATAATTTCCAATAGGGAAATATTATTCAGCCATCAAGCCATCAAAAAGGACGAGCTACTTCTCATTCCCGCTCATTTGTGCTCCCATAGAAAGATATCTATGATATACTGTTAAGTGAATGAAGATGTTTTGGAACAGTCGGAAATACATTCTAATTTTGATTAACAGATTATGTGTGGGTGTAATACAATAATCATACATGCATACAGAAATGTCTGCCAGGACTCTCTACACAGACATGAAGCTTTCAATGAATAGTTGCCAGAGATAACATGGTAGAGCAGGAGGTGAAATGTGGAAAGGAAAAGGGGCTCGAGGATGATTTCAGGGCACGAGATCAGTCAGTTGCTGTCAGTAAGCACATTTTATAGCTGAGAAAACTGAATTTCAGAGGGGCTGAGTCATTTGGCCAGAAACACTGAGCTGAGATATGAGGGAGCTGGGATTTTCACCAGGACCCTCTGCTTTTCAACTCTGTGCTCCTTCCTCAACATCCAACACAAGACCTTCAGCTCGGCATTCCAAACATCCACAAATCAACAGGCAAGCATGCAGGTTGTAAATAGATAACCAAGAGGAAAATATTTTAAATTTACATGGAGCTATCTTACTGGGAACTTTAAAAGAGTTTACAGTTCCAGATCTCAAAAACTCGGCTATCCTTTGGGGTTAAATGATTTCCTTAAAAAAAAAAGGTTAAGAAAAAGGTTTCCAAAATTTAGTTCTGAACAATACCAGTGCTCTGAATGGTAGGACATCTATCTATTCGTCAAATTCCCATTTAATAATTACAATTAAAAAAAAAGATTTATAAATCTCTTGGGTAGCCCTAAGATTTTTGGTTGGTCTATGTGTAAGTCATTTTAACAGTGAGAGGAATCAGATTTATTAATTAGGTGTGTGGCTTATCCTCTATTTGAACTATTAGCATTTGACTACAGAGACACCTTTTTGGTTTTTTAATCTTGTGGAATTCAACATGCTTGAATTCCAAAAGGAAGTATGAATTGTACAAGACTTACCTTTCTAGTTAATTATCTAAAAAAATAAAGCCAACAATGTCCAAGGCCTTTATTTAAAAATAACAAATTACTACTTTTTGCAATAGATACAAATCTAATAGTTGTTCCTTAGTTTATGTAATATCATCTCATACGTCAGCAGTGTCCCCAGTTTTAATTTGCTAATATACGTGGCGGTTCCACATTCTCTGATCCAGAGTCCTTCAGTCCTCACTTTACATCACTGTAATTTAAAATATCTCCAGTGATGACAATTTCTGTAATTTCATGGGATTTAAAATATATAAGTTACAAGTTTTTGAGAACAAATTGTAACAATTTTTCCTGACAGTAAAATATAAATCCTGTTTGCTTGGGAATTATTACACTTCTGTGCCTCTACCACTTTCTTATGGAAGACTGCCCAACTTAAAACCAGTTTGTCACACGTAAGCAGATTTGATTTTTACTTCAAAGCTTTTTAAGGAATGGACAAAACTGAAAAAAATGTTTCAAGGTTTTAGTGCATCAAGTAAGGAATGTTCTCAACAATGGAATCAATTCTGCCCCAAAGTTCTCTATGTTTAATAATTCTAAACATTCTTAAAAACAAAATATCACGGTGAGTTTAAATTTAAAAACATGTAGAGAGAATCAATGAACGCAATGTATAAAGATCAACATTTAGAAATCTATGACAAAGGTAGCCTCTTTGATACATGGTAACAATGCAGTTGTCTACAAGCAGAGACAACAATAGGAACTATGGACAGAGTTTAGTGGTTGGAGCCAGCTGGAACCAAAGCAAATACTATGTTTATTACAATCATCACATGTATTAACAGCCTCTAGAGGTGCTGAATGGATTTGGCAACAGGAGGGGGAACGGAAGACAGGGGAGAAGGGGACTTCAAGGATATTTACCCAAGTGGATGTATCTGTTTAAACTGCTTTGATCTCTATTCACAATTTTTTGAACCAGTCCAATAACAGTATAAGATAAAGTAGAGCCAAAGCCAACTCTGACTCAAAATATATCAGAGTAAACCACTCTTACTTAATATTCGATTTAACAGTCTTTTAGTCATGTTCTTTTCACCAAGATCCTAAAAATACTTTGTAGATGTTATCCGAAGCATCCTTATTATACGGCTACATGCACGAAGAGTAGAAAAGCATGTCACGAACACTGTGCGGGGCCATCTTCCTTTTGCCTCTCCGATGATCCCTGCCCTGGGTGGTGGGGGTGGGTCTGTACCCACCCACATGCCTCCAGCTTCTTACTGGGTTTGGCCAATGGGAAGCCTAGGCAGGAGCTCAGGGAGAGGCAGAAGAGCAAGGCAGTCTTGAACTCCCTGATTTCCTCGTTGTCTAGAGCTGGCTGTGTGGCCATTGCAAAATCTCTGTCCATCCTGGGCACTACCTGATTCCAGGAACTGCTCCCCCTCTTCCTGTCAAGCTTGGGAATGGTAAAAGCTTGGCTGCAACTGAGACCCAAATTCCAGCACCATCCACTGCACTTCCCTAAGCCCCCTTTGTAAATCTTGTCTCTGTACACAAAACTTCCTTGAATTATTTTGAGTGTGCACTGGAACCCACTTACCGGTGGAACCTTGACTAATACATTCAGTTTGCAGATGAAGTAATGAGCATGGATGGCAAATTCTTGTCTAAGCCTCATTTTTCTCTCTGTCAATGAGGGCATTTAGACTAGATCTGTAAGGTGACTTCTCTTAGCATTTGAAGAGTCCCTACATGATGTGGCAATGGTCATGAAGCTTTAACAAGGTATATACTGTATAGAGCCAAGAACTCTTTGGACATCCTTGCCTGTCCTTTGGGTTAGTAATTATTTGGGGGGGATATCAGTGCAGTGATAGTCTCTTTGGGGTCCGCTTCAACATCACATCTCAAATGCAAACATAGATAAGGATTTCTGAGGAATATGGATACAAGGTCAAAGTGAAGGCTTTCTGAACTATGCTCTAAGCCGTTTATTTGCTTCAAACCAATATAAAACTCTCTGGTATGTATGCTTTTTCATTCCAGAAGACTACTATGGTTATACAAAGTGAAAATCAAAATTAGTGGCAATTTCACTGACTTTTCATAAACTTTGGTCTCAAAGTTCAGTTCTTTAAAGTTATACATTTAAATTAATATCATAATCAGAATTTTAATTCTGCCAAGCCAGTTCAATGGAAACTATTAAGAATTAAGTACCAGTAACAGTTAACATACAAAGTACTTTTCAGCAAATAATAATGGAGTCATCTCAAATAGACTCATTTATAATCTAAGGGCCAGAACAAGATGTTTTGATAGATGAGATGACAAAAAATGGCCAAGGTCTACACAAAAAAGAGATTCTCAGCACTGAGCACTGTACCAGTAACGATTTTGGCCTCTGCTCTGATGCATCCATTATCAGGAGCAAGGCTGTCTGTTCTTCCCAGGACCTAGAATTGTCCCGGCTCACAAATGGAGCTGCTGGTTCCCATCTAGATGTGCTGATTTCCAACCACTTGGCCACTGCTTCTGTGGTTCTCTCTGTGGGATATTCTTTCCCTGAGTCTCTGCAGGTCTGAATCCTCACCTATCACTTCTTCCACGAAGCCTTTCCTGCTCTCCCATCTGGAAATGATCGCTGTCGCCTGAACTTCCACCACATTTCTTTATTTTATTTTTTAATTTTTTTAAAAAGATTTTATATTTAGACACAGAAAGAGAGGGAAGGAGCATGTGCACACACAAGGAGGAAGGGGCGGAGGGAGAGGGAGAGAGAGAATCTCAAGCAGACTCTTTGCTGAGTGCGGAGCCTGACGTGGGGCTCCATCCCACGACCCTGAGATCACGACCTGAGCCGAAATCAAGAGTCAGACGCTTAACCGACTGAGCCACCCAGGTGCCCCAACTTCCCTGCATTTCTATAGTACTTGAACCTTCTATTTTCCACTATAGTCATTCGACTTATCGGTCAGGTGTATGATCAGTGTCATGCCTGAAAGGTGCTCAGTAATTATCTGATGACTGGATACATGAATGAAGCACAGGGAACTGTGCTCTCATTTAGCTAATGTTTCAACAGATCAACCTAAAAAAGGCTTTACTCCAGACATCAAGCCTTAAAGGTCCAAGTGAGCTTCACTTCGATTCATCATGTGAGTGCCCACTGTCAGTCCTGGACAGGGGGTCACACATTAGGAAAGCAGCAAGTCAAATGAGTTGGCTGAAAAACAATGGGAGTGGGGAATGGGCTGTAGCGATTTAAATGAGGAATTCGAGGGTCCTGTTCTAGAGTCCCTCCCACTCCTTAGAGTCTCTTCCTCCATCAGTCCCTTAATATAGTTCTTTTCTTGAAGGCTAAGGTCCTCAGGCAGTTACTCTTCTTCCGTGATGTACAACCTCTGGGGAGTGTCATACGTGGATGCCCTCCAGGACCACATTGTAGCCAGAACTCTGCAGACCCACAGATCCAACTGTCTCCTGCACATCACCATGTAGTACTCCCAGAGGTATTTCAATTTCAAAATGCATGCATTATCTTTCCCCTGAAACTTGCTTCTCCTCTTAAGATTCCCTCTCTCCCTACAAGCAAAATTGCCACCTACCCAGGTTCCCCACTCATCTCCACTATCCATGAGGCTACCAGATCCTGACAGTTCCATTGTGCACACCTGTGTCCTCTCCTGATGGCCACATCAACTTCCTCTGGGCTCTTCTCCTACCAGTTGGCCTCCTTCCACTCTGTCCTCTCTATTGCATCCGAAGCTCACCATACTTCTGCTTAAAAGCCATCCATTCTCCAGAGCTTTTAGGGTCCAGTTCAAGTCCAGTTTACGCACAATGCCCTTATGATCTGGCTCTTGCCCTCTCTGGTTTAATCGCCTGTTGCTCCTTCACACGAATGCTTTCCTCAACCTACTCAGAGGCTTTATGGTGTTCAATATGCATGCCGTGTCATGCCTCATGGGCTTGCCATATGCTGAGACCTTTCTCTGGAATGTCTTCTCACAATACCATTCTTAATTCTTGTGAACCTTGCCCCACCTAGTCCTTCCTTAGTGACACGTAATTCCAGCACTTATCACACTGTATCCCATTCATTGTGTACTTACTGCCTACTAGACCCAAAGCCATTTGAGGGTAGAGACCATTTCTAAGTGCACTTTCCACCCATGGCACCTCCCAGAGCACTGCATATAGTAGACACAAAATAAATGCATATTCCAACAAATGTATGGGTAGCCAGAACATAGCAGAATGGAGGATCACAGGATTCGGAGGTTAGGCTTCTATTACAGCATAAATTTACAAACCATGGTCATGTCCCCATACCTACCCCAGGTATTCTGAGGGTCCACCAACACCAACTTCAGTCAACACATGACTTTTTAATAAAGTTGGAGACCATTTCAGTTTTGTAAAATGAAGTTTCAAAATGCCTAAAGGGCCCATGTTTCCCTTCAGGCTGTATTGTTCAAATTTCATCTTGAACTTATGAAACTTAAAATAGTTACCACTTGCTAGATGTCTATTACGTTTCAAGTAACAAACTGACTCTCTTTTTCGAAGTACAGTATAGTGTAGTTTTGATTTTGACACTAAACAATCACACACTTGATCTCTCTCTGCCTTCACCATAGAAACCAAGCAAATATTTGTAGACATTCCTTCAACCTTCACAGATAAGTAGAAACGAAATTATTCTGAGCACAGGATATGGCAGGCTGTGGAGCTCATCGTTTCCTTTCGAACGTTGTTTTAACTCATGGAAATCTATATGCTCTGGGAGTCAACTTAATCACTCAGATTTGTAAGAGAATTTAAAACCTGACTTCTTATCATGAAAACAAATGTCTCTGAAGTCCATGCCTCCTTTGTAAACTTACTGAATGAGCACTGGGAAAGTTATACAGTCAGTGCGAGTCACCAGGGAAATCGAAAAGCATGGTTTTAAAATCTAAGTTCAGCCTCAAACATTCCCCAACATCTTAAAATTCAGTGGGCACTGCCTTCCTTAAATGAGGAGGCTTTGGAGATCCTTAACAGGAAGGAGCTAAAAAAGGTAAAGGTTCATTCTTCAGTTCTCCCTGCCCCCATTGTCTCAGCTGCACATCCACATGCTCACAAAGATGCATGCAGGAAAAGAAAACCAGCCATGCAGTTTCCACCTGATCTGGGCCACCAGAAAAGAACTACCAAGGATTCTCGAGCTCCCACTATATTTTGCACTTTCAGCTATTAAAGGCAAGAATGAAAGAAAATATGCTTCTGAAGATGAGGTGGTCTCATGCTGTGCATTTAGTAAGATTCCAACTGCAAACAAAAAAGAAGAAGGACGTGACCGAGAGAAGCACTTAGCCTGCAGCATTAGGAACAGGGTAGTTAGACAGAAGGAAGTTATTTTCTGACAAGAACTGTTAAATGGTAGATGGATGACTGTGGGATTTTGTGATCCCTCCTCCAAAACCTTTTTATTTTCATCCTATCTGGGGGCAAAGAAGTGGGCTAGGGAAGGAGGGGAAGAATACATTGATGGGGTACAGAAGAGGTAAAGTACTGTGCTGGACTGACTTCCTCTCTAGCCTTATACAATCTTCAGTTTAATGGTATGAGGTGAGTACTAATGAATCTATCTTTAAAGATAAGGAAGTTGAGACTCAGAAGTGAAGGAACTTGTCCAGGACTAATCAGCTAATAAATGGTAGAACAAGGATTTGAAGTAGGGCTTATCTGACTCAGGTTGGCTCTCACAGAGCAGACTGAATGACCTCCGGTCTTTTTCTTGTTTGTCTTAAGCCAAATGAAAAAATTTTAAAAGTCTGTATTTACAGAACAATCATTTCCATAGCAATGTAGGTTTAACAGAAAGGCTGACAAGAATAAAAGAAAATCGTCTTTCTAGAACGATGGCATCCCAAAGGATTTCACCAACACGGCCATCACTTGAGGCATCGAGGTCATGGATGTGCAAATGGCTAGGGCCTGGGTGCAGGGCAGAGAAAGTCTCCCTACCCACATGCTCCGCACAGGGACCTGGGTCTGACACCGTGTGTACAGTTTTGTTTCTGCTGACAAAAGTTTCATGCCTGTCCTTTCAGAACATTCCTTCCCTTGAGACCACAACAACGTCCTTCCTCCCAAACTTGTTCTTCTTTTGTATTCCCTATCTCTGCAAATGACGGCACCATCTAACCAGTTCCCCAAGTCAGGCTCTTCCTCAAACTCACCCCTCATCCATCTATATGCAGATTCAGTGTGAAGAGGGTGCTTTCTTGTCTCTACAAGAGAGCAAAATGTACATTTGACTAGAGTTGTGGAAACAGGACAATGGAAAATAACATTTGGAGAACCTCCTCACTTTCATCACCCATTTTAAAACGCTGTCCCCAAGTTAAAGGAAAAATTCACATCACTGGGCACAAGAAATTTTCAGGTTTGAAGACTCCGTGCTATTGTATGGATGTGACGACATCACTTTAGATTTTACTATCTGATTTCAAAGTTACTAAAAACAAGAAAAGTCACATGCAAACAGTGTCCTAGCTCTTGATTTTCCTCCTTTCTTTTATAAATTTTATTCTTTTAATCTTTTGTTAATTTACATAATTTCCCCCTCCTTTCTTTAATAAAACACTTTTCTACACTCCTAGGACTTTTAATATCTTTATATCTTCTCTGAACTGAGGGGAAGGAAAGGATCACTTTAAAAGAATGCAGTTCTGTTAATTAAATAGGTAATTATAAAACATATAAATTCATTTGCTCTTGATGAGCTGCAATGTTTGTCTTAAAATTGTCTGTTTCTAGGAAGAACCACACTAATACCAAGGACTTTACAGAGTATTTCTAGGTACATCCGCTATTAGGAGAAATACATGTGTGAACGTAAAAACCAGCGGAAGGCTTCTCACCTAGGCTCAGGGCTCATGCTGCACATGTGTTCAGGGCAGTGTGGTTGCTGCATGCAAACATTACTTGAAAGGAAAAGTAACCCTCCAGTTTGAGTAAAACTTGGCTTTTACCTCAGAACTAATTCAAAGAAATACTACTTTTCCACTTACAAACATTTCAAAGAATGTTGCTGCTTTCTAGAAATCTGTGGCAGGTAGCTTCTTTTATCCTTGAAACTGCTAGGACTTTGAACTGGCCTAAGAAGTGATTACAATGATATCTAAGAAAACACGTAGATTATACAACATATTTTAATGAGTCTTTAGTAACTGAAAAGTAGTCTTAAATCATCATTGTAGATGGTAAAAATAGAGAGGACCCTAATTTGTGGTAAAAATAAAAGCAGGGCCCAGCGACCCTTCTGTGAAAGACTTCCAGAACATTCTGAGTCAGGGAGAAGCTCCCTGCTCTACACTTCCACAGCACACAGCTCTTATAGCCCCTGACGATACCTTGTGTGACTGCAAGAATCTGCTTCCATCTCTATCACCGTCACAAGACTGAATGACAGGGACTGGGACTTAATTATCTTTGGATCTCTAAAGCTTGGCACAGTGTCTGGTTGATACATCAGGCATCCAATGACTATTGTTAAATGTATGACCAAGAAGTTCAAATTTGCTCCTAAGCTGCAAAATCAAACCAAAAGCAGAAAGGAAAAAACAAATTCATGCATCTTTGAATTATTCTGCAGGCACAAAAGGTGCTCCAGATTCATAAACATGGCAAGAGAATCAAATTCATCCATCATACCTTAGAGAAAATTTCTTGTAAAGAGCAAGTAAGTTTTAGCTACCTACTGGCATCTATACATATAGATATGTGTGTGTATCTCTCTACCTACCTATTTATTGCTTAAAGCATTCATTCACTTACTTACATTAAGCTGTACACAAACCTTAAAGTGCACAGTGTATTTTTACATACACACACACCTATGTAACCACTACTTACACCAAAGATATGGAATATTTTTATCACCACAAAAGGCCCTCTTGTACCTTTCCTAGTCAATACGAGGAATCTTGTATGACTTTTCTCACATATATCACCACGGATTAATGTTGCCAGTTCTTGAACTTCATTATCAAAGGACTCAACCAGTTTGTGTCTGACTTCTTTCGCTCAACCTAACATGCAAATTGTCCAAGTGGTTGTACATATCAGTAGTTTATTTCCTTCCTGTTATGCAGTGGTCCATTGTGTCAACCTGCCAGAATTTATTTAGCCATTTTTTTTAAAGGTTTTATTTATTATTTATTTGACAGAGAGAGAGAGATAGCAAGAGCAGGAACACAAGCAGGGGGAGTGGGAGAGGGAGAAGCAGGTTTCCTGCCGAGCAGGGAGCCCGATGCGGGCCTCGATCCCAGGACGCTGGGATCATGACCTGAGCCGAAGGCAGACGCTTAATGACTGAGCCACCCAGGTGCCCTTATTTAGCCATTTTTGTCTTCTGTTGATGGGTGTTTCTAGTTCTTGGCTATGGTGAATGAACATTCTGCCATGAACATTTCTGTGTCAAGGTCTCTTGGTGGACATACCCGCTAATTTCTCTTGGGTATATATATTTACCTCTATCTCTCTCTATCCATTCATCTATGAGAGAAAAAGGGAGTAGGGCATATGTTTGGTAGATACTACAAAATAGTTTTTCCAAGCAGGTGAACCATTTTACAGTCCCATTGGGAATGTAGGACACTTCTAGTTTGATATTCCCAACCATCCTGGTTAGTGCATAGTGTCACCTCATATGCTTTTGACTAACCAATTTATAACCATATAAGGTTCTAAAAAATGGTAAGAGAGTCTGGATTTATTAAAACACTAATTAGATTCTCTTCGTAGTGACAGAATAAATAATGGTATCCATCATTTCTGTATAGATGCATGACTCAATAGTTTAAGATAATTTTTAAAATGTCAGGTTTCTCTTCTCACTTTTGCCTCTGCTACATCTGAATCGTAGCAAATTCCCAACCCTTTAAGCATCTGTTTGTTCTTTTCCTGAGGTGTACAGGCTATATAATTATACAGAATTCTTAGACAATCTGCGCACTGACCAGGGGAACTAAACTGCAAAGTATTTTGAAATGTTGGTGCCAAGATTCTAAGTTACAATATTAATAATGTAAAAATTTTAGAAGCTGCTGGATGGTGGTTTTTACCAGATTTCCTCTATGGACAAGATTTGGACACATTATTATGAACTAAATTACAGACCCATACCTATCAGTATACGGTCCCATGGCTGACTTAAGAGGCAAACCCTAAGCCATTAGCCCCTGTTGGCTCATTTCCTTCGGGAGAGGTCATGCAGTCACGTTTCCATCTGTGGTGAGCCTGCGTTCACATTCACCCAGGCATGAAATTTAAACATGGGGAACTGGGCAACAATATCGGGGGTGGGGTGGGCTGCAGGACAATAATCAGCATGCATGTGGCACCGTTCTCCCTTATTTAGAAACTCGGAGTGACTCTTCATTCAGTGGATAAACATTTGCCGGGTGCTGCATGGTGGCTGGCCGTCATTGCTAGTGAATGAACCATGGTTCCTGCCCTGATGGGGCTTATGGCCTGACTGACTGCAGAAGTGGAGTGGGAAAGACCGGAAGGTAGTTGACTCAGCCCGAAAGTTAAGTTTATTGAGGGAAACCTATAGAATCTGTGAGATTCTACATCCAACTTCGAAAAGAAACGGATACAAAAAAATTTTTCCATCAATATTTTCTATTAATAAAGACATTTCAGGGAAGAGGCAAATATTGATAGAATCTCGGAGAAGATGTGGGAGGAAGCCATATGGTTATACCTTTAAGTCCTCATTGTCCCACACCTGTTTCCCAAAGGGAGTTCAGAGGACAATAATGCCCAGGGATGTTTCATGAAAAACAGTTCTAAATCAAACAAATTTGGGAATATGCTGGATCCACTTGTGAAATTCAAATTTTTACCCCGACATGTTAAAGGCGCTGAGAAATTCTAGAGTCAAAACGGAAACCTATTTAATTTAACATTTCCCAAGTATTGTCCGTGGAATGATTCCCACCCTCCACCCCCCGCCCAAATACCTATAACCATCCTATAGAATTAGATTTCCCTGGAAAATGCTTTGAAAAGCAATAGTCTATGACAGTGTACACGGTTAGGAGCACAAATAATCCAAAATAAATTTTGGAATGTATGCATGCATGCAAACTCAACATCCTACACTAACATCATCCTAAAAAATACGAGCTGGTATATCTTGCTTTAGGCCAGCAACGTTTATGAAAACCTGGTTTTGCAGTGAAAACGAAAGCATAAAATGTAAATAAAAGTCGCAAAGGTACCCCTCAGGGCTAGGGTATAACCATTATAACTTTATACCTATATAATATTATGGACGTAGATGGTGAAGAAGTCTTGCTATGTCTGAATTAACTATACTCTTTCTGTTAGGACAGATAGGCTCACATTTAGGAAGTGGCTGTTTTGAATAAATACTTCATTTACTTTGTCACCTCTTTAGGGTAAAAGTAGAATGCAGAAAAAATTCTGGTTACTTCAACTCTCTGTCTGTATGCACCCTATTTGGGAAGAAGTTTATTATAGTGTAATGTTGAAGTTAACCAACATTTACGGGGCAACCTACCATGAAAGGGATTGAGACTATAAAGACAAATAATAGACAATGTCTGTTCTGGAGGAGTTCATGGTCTAGTGAGGCAAATATAAAAAGAAATAGCTGTAATACAGTGTGGCTGGAACTATAATAAGACATGGAGAAAGTGCCATGGAAACACAGATGACTTCATTAAAGAGAATGGGTGATTTACTGCTCCTACAATAAAGCACACACAATCTGTCTGTATACAATAAAAATATGACTGCAATCAAGACATTAATAAATGTTTATTGAGCACCTATTATATACTATAAATCTGCGTGCCAGACCTTCTCAAATGTCAAATTACCACCAGTCTCATAGAATTTCATATTGTTCTCAAAAGGAATGTAAAATATTTCTCAGATTCTCGGGCGATTTTACATCCAGAATTAGAGGGAGCCAAACTAAAGTTTAATTTTACACTTTGGAAAAAGTCTAAGGCAAAGGACATCATATGCAAACAATCCCTGGGATGTGCAATCATTTAGCAGTTAGAGCCAGCAGAGGGAGTCAACCCTGTCGAAGAAAAACCTCAAGTATATAAGGAGAAATTTAAGACTTCAGATGTAAAGAAAACCTTTTACATAAAAGAAGAGGGTGCAGAGACACATATTTCAAAAATAGGTAAATAACTTAACTATATTTTTTAAATTCCTGAAACATAATGCAAGAGAGTCATAAGCCATCATTGAATCAACTGAAGGATGTCATCTTATCGCTCTAATGAGATCCACAGAACTAAATGTATGAACTCCCCCATCTGAAAGTGATGGCAATCACAAATTTCTGTAAAACACATCCCGCAGCAAAATCTAACTAACTGGCATGAACAGGAAGGAATGTCAATCGTGCAATCACTAATTAGCAAGAGCTAGAGCTATCGTCTGCAGAATACCAGTTTCACTCTAAAGAGAAGTCCATATATACCAGTCACAGTACATTTCTGCCTCAATTTCCAAGACTGAGAAACTACAACCTATGAAGAGAATGGAAGCTTTCACTTCGGTGTTCCCAAATCCTCTGTGACTCTTAGAACAAATTCATTTTAAAACAGAGCTACACGGGACTAAGCCTTTCTTTGATTTTCCTCATGGGGAGTATTGTGACAAAAGTTTTAGCCATTCACTTCTGTAATATTTTATCATTCTCCCCCTTTACAGGGCACTTGCTGTACCTTTCCAGCTGGTATTTTTCCCACATTTGGTTCACCCACCAAACTACAAACCTCTCAAGCATATTCCATGCCTCCTAACACTGCATACCCTCAGTACTGAGTTAGCACCTCATGCCTTACACAGAGGTGATGTGTGGTCAGTGTTTGCCGAGAAGGACTTAAATAAAGGAGTTTGGAAAATTCTAACCGAGTGTCTGTTTTGCTCAGTCCCAAACTCCTTTTTTTGTAGGATATATTTTCTCCATTTTCTTGCTTGCATGAGAATGAACAACACATGTAGATCAGGGATATCTGCTTTTCTTACCCAGATTAATGGAAAGGGACACATACAGAGGGAGAAATGGGGGTACCGAGTTTGAGATCTGGTGATAGGCTGAGTTCACAGGAGAAGCCCTGAGGCTCTAGGTTCCTCTGATCCGCATTCCCTCCTCTTCTATCTGACCCAGTCTTGTAGGTGGCCAGTTCTTTCCAGAGCTCTGCTACCCAGTAGCAAAGCTGAGTGATATGCTCCATAACTGTATTCTCTTTTTTCTTGATTAGCTTTGTCAGAGAATTGCCTTTGCTATTAGTCTCCATGAGTGACTAATTCTTAGGTTTATTTTTCCATTCTACTCTTATTTTGTTTTCTAATTCATTTATATTTATTTATTTATTTTTGAGAGAGAGCACACACGTGTGCACATGAGCGGGGGTGGGATTGGGGGGGTGGGAGGGTGGGGAGGAGGGGCAGGGGGAGAAGCAGGCTCCCCGCGGAGCAGGGAGCCCGAGGCGGGACTCGATCATGACCTGAGGCAAAGGCACGCTTAACCCATGCAGCGGTTATTCATTTATATTTAAAACTTTATTTACTCCTGTCTCCTGATTTATAAAGGTATTTCTCTAATTTATCATTATGTTTCATAATGAGTATATATAACATTTGTCTTATAAAAAACAATACTATCCAATAGATGCTTGTTGAAAAGAATCCCTTTTCTTTTATGATCCTTGGATTGAAGGCTTTTACCTTTATGTTCAACCCTCTTATCTAGTCTAAAAGCATTTAGCGCTCTCAATTAGCCTCTGTGCACGGCTCTGGTAATATCGTCAGCTTTGAGGCAGAGTTCACCGTTACACTGTGAAGTCACTGGCACTTCAGGACAAGTTAAACAGGCAAGAGAAAAAGAAGATTCTACAGAAATCGTGAGAAACTTATTGCAGTGAAATTGAGGTGTGACAAGCTGATGAGCTGAACAGTTGAAACGCCAGTCACCAAATGCCTGGGAAACAAGTAAAGACCGAGACTTCATGTTACCACCTGCTCAGTGTACATAACATCTGCTCATAATCACTTAGGCGAACTTCTTCCTGCTGAGGTACACTCGTGATGCAAACATCAGACGTCCACTCATCTCATCTTTGGTCATCCGTGAACTCCTCATACAGTCCAGGGGGTCCAGGACTGGACGGAATAAAGGAAAGAGTCCTGCACTGAGATCTGGAGACCTGGGTTTTAGTCTCAGATACACCACTAAATAACCTCTGTGAATTAGCTTGCAAAAAAAGTAATTTTATACCATTGGCCCTCGGTTCCCCAACTACAAAATCAAGAGGTCACATTAGATTATTCCTAAAGTCCTTTCAACTCTAGAATGACACTCTCTGGACATTGTACTGTGTACCCATTCATCTAGGTCAATGACGCTGTTCAGAGAAACTCTATATTTAAAGAAATGGAGCGTGGATCAAGATGAAAATTTAAAGGACATTAATTAGTACCCAATTGTTTTTTTTAAGATTTTATTTATTTGGGAGAGAGAGAGAGTGAGCTCGAGCAGGGGGGGAGGGTCAGAGGGAGACGGAGAAGCGGACACCCACTGAGCAGGGAGCCCAACATGGGGCTCCATCCCAGGACCCTGGGATCATGACCTGAGCCGAAGGCAGATGCTTAATCGACTGAGCCACCCAGGCGCCCCCCAACAGAGTTTTTGATTCCATAAAGCAAAACTGGAATTCCAGAAGAGACTGTGAAGAACCTTAACGAGTCATTCCACTGAAAGGCAAAGGCGAAGGCATATTATTATCTCTTATCAACTGCAGTTACAGGCCAGAGAACAGTCATGTCTGCATGTCCGTGCAGTGCGGTAGGGGCTGTTGTCTGTCTTGGATTCTTCTTAGAATCCAGCATCATTATTCACACAGGAATGTATAGTGACTGGCTGCACTTCAGGTAGGCAAGCATTCACATTTGTTAAAAAATATGCTCATAATAGCTATTTCAGAATAGGTCTGCCTGTGAAGTACAGTCCCTTCTAAAAAAAAGCCACAGGAGAAAGGACTGGGATAGTGTGTGTACTTTTCCCGCCCCTACCTACTACAACATATGGATCTCTCAACATGAATTCTCCATTCATGTCTTTAGGAATTACCAAAGAGTTATTAGATCAAGTGACTGCAATTACATGAAATTACTAATAGATGGAAGGATATGAACCCACACACAATATATTGTTAAGTTCAGGAGGGAGAAATTTAAGCTGCCCACGATATCTCTGGAAATTCCATTCTGTTTTCATGCAACTTAACCAATGAAGGCTATGATGATAAGTCGCACGGATAACAGACTTCTGAGGAATCTGGTACAAATGGCAGCGTAAACCTATGAATCCCCTCGGTTTCTTTTAAACATCACGAAGCGATTATGGTCCGAGGACGAAGACAGCTGTATTGAAATTTTAAAGAACCCCCCCCAACTTTTTGTTGGCGACTGGAGAACTCTGAGTTTTACAGAAGAAAAACAAGAAGCAATGCTCAAGGTAGTAAGTGCTTTCATGTTACCAGTTTGCATATCCAAGGGCACTGGATCAAGCGAAAGGACAAAGAGATAAGGGCAATATTGCTAGTTACTAACAAATGGCAGATAAAAGAGCTCTTCTGGGTTCTGATTAAGTGACAGCATTCTACACATTCTTTTGACTTGAGAAAGTCAGACTAAGAGAGCAGCAGGTCAGTTACAGGGGAAGCACCGCTAAATAAGCGTATCTGTGGGCTTTCACATTCCAGCAGGACAGGATTCCTCCCCATCCACTGAACAGAAACACGTTCTCTGTGTTCACGGCAATAACGCGCCTTTGCTTCAGCTGCCACAGAAAAGCATACATGTATATGCTGCAAGCACAGAGAAGTTTTGTGCTGTGGGACATGGTGGCTGGGAGCCAATGTTTACAATCCCCTGGGTGGGAAAGGCAGGGTGAAAGGCTCAGGACGGCAGGCTTTAAAAGTCTTTGCTGTTGCCGCCAGTGACCTTCGCCTCTGTTTTCAAAGCAGCTCTCAGGTTAACCCCTTGGATTCTGTGCACACTGGTGCTGCACAAAGGAAATACCTTTCTTTGAAGGACACCTCTCTCACGCACATCGGCTTCTGATTTCAGTAGGAGCAGCTCAGAAACACTGGCCTGAGAAGCATGTATTCAATCTGCTATCGGACCCACGGGCACGTCAGGGGTATTGGATGTGGATTTCGATGTGTGCTGTGTTCTACAAAGTGAAAGTTTCCAGCTTCAGGCAATGGACTCAAGCTTACAAACCAGGGGACTGTGAAACATGAGCATATTCGGTCTCCAGGGGAGAAGGAAGCATCCAATTTATGCAGAAATGCTCTTTTCCCAGCTAGCCAATGAGAGGCAAGGTTACGAGAGGGGGGCTTCCTATAAGGATCTCCGGACTGGAAGAATGGTGCTTAAAATTAAGGACGGGCGAAATTGCTAACAGCCCAACTTAAAAAGCAGCAGAAGAGAAAAAGCCAATTGTAGAAATGAAAAGGGAGTTTTCCAGTTCTTAAGTTAAAGCTGACCACATTCGCCTTATTATTATAGTTGCTGTTACTGTTTCGGTGAGGGAGAATTAATCATCTTTTATTCCGAATGCTGAGAAGTAAAGATCCCACAAAAAAAACTTACTACATATATGCATGTTTTATTACAGTCTTTACTAAACGACTCAAAAGATGTGACTCAACAGTAATATTATTTAAGGCCTCAAAACGTTTGCTGGATATAAGATTTACTTTGAGAAAAGTTAAGTGGCAAGCACTCATTTCTGTTTTAACAAACGCTTTGGCCTGTGAGACATTTTGTGGATTTAAAAATGTTTGGGACCCATACGTTGATCATCAATACTGTTGTCCCTTTATTGAAGGGACAGCACACTGAATTCCTGGGGTATGGGAATGAATCGTGCAATCGTAATGTTCTGAGTCAACGAACCCCTCACACAGGTTTAAGGTTAAGGGTTAAGACTTCTGGAGATGCAAATGACCAACAGCAAACACCAGTGTAATTGCTGTGCACAAAAGTCATTAAAATAAGCCTTATGAAAATCATTTAATCAAATATGAGACAGTAATAAGGGAGGATTTTCTCTTAACGTTTGGAGATGAAGTCATGGCCTTTGTACTACCAGGCAGCTGCCTCGAACATTATAAAGTATGCGTATCCTGTAGTTAGAAGTCCATTCCCAGAAGAATGACGCTATTTGAGAATACAGCTTTTCAGTTTTCTTCAACTAATAACTGGGTCATAATAAGGCCTTCTGAAAAGTTATTAGAATGTTGGCTTCACCAAGAATGTTTAGGAATCATCAAAACCGCCCTCCCAGTTTTCATTACCCACCGAACAATGTGTTCCTTGCTGTCCCTGTAGAAGCCAATGGCGATGAAGTACATATATTCAACTCAAACAGAAATAATGTTTCCAGAATATAAAAGAAACCCCAGAGCTCCACCACAGAGATGTAATAATAACAGCCGAAGTTTACTGTGAGTTTTCCATATGCCTGGCACTTCACTGAAGACTTCACAAATTTTAGGTCATTTAAACCCTGTAATAACTTGGGAGGTGGGCACTGCATTTTTTACCTGCATTCGAGGTGAAGACACTGATGCTCAGAACACGCCAATCGCTGTAGCAAAGCCCCACAGCCAGCCACGTGTTGCAGCTAGAACCAAACCCAGAGGCTGCAGGTGGAGTCGCGGGGCCTGAGAGCCATACGCGCAGACAGATCACTGCCTCTGCAAGAGAAACCCCCAGCAGACGTACTTCACAGCTCTAACACTGTGATACACATGATTATTATTATTACTGGGGACTCCAAGGCTTATCAATCTATCAAGAAGAGAGCTGTGTGCAGCTGGAGATTTCTCATTCTATTACTGAATTAAAACAGTAACGTATGATTCCTCACTGAGCTCCTGAAACTGTAATACTTGGTTTCTGCGACAGATTTGCTAACATGTATACGTTATGTTTGCATTTTAAATGGAATCTCAAAGCAGCAAAGGGGATTATCCGTATCACAAATTTTCATGTTTTACAAACCAGTTGGCAATATTTTATTTGCGGGCTACAAAATCTCATCGCTTTCGGTCTGGACCCGCTGCTCCTCTCCCAAGATTTTAAGACCTTGTTTCTTATTTGTCTCCACAAATGAATCGACTTAAAAAAAAAAACAACTTGTGAAATCAAAGAAAATAATTGTTGCCATCTTTTATACAGTAATGACATGTCACTTAAAAATGGTTTTTGACTTAAGACTTGGTTTTTGGAGCAGCTTCTAAATAACGAAGATCATAACAGCCAACCATGAACTTTAATTATTGCAATATAATTATTAGGAACAACTAGTTACAACTGAGCTTCTCCACACGCAGTATGAAGTTAAAACTGTACAAATGAAGCCAAAATATGCACAGCTAAAAGGAATGTTACAGGGGGGCCTCTCTTAGCGAACAAAGCAAGCTCAGTTTGGCTCTTTTTCCCTCGCGCTACCACATCCGCACATCGTTAGTTGGAAAATTCCTGATATATGCTGTAATTTTTTTGTACTTTTTTTTCCCCCCAGTACGCTTGGGGCTTTAATGTCCAGATGCCATTTTCCCCCTTATCTGTCCCTGTTTGGTGCTCTGCCAACTACGGTCAACAATTAATACAGCCGAAGAAAAAATACAGTACACTCCCTGGCAACTGGTACAGCCTCGCAGGAAATACCAAATAAAAACCTGATTATGTATTGTTTAACCATTTTGTTTGCCTGTAGGCCACCCCGTCGTCGGTGTAATTCAGACGAGCATGCTTCATCTGGACGGTCTGTGCGCTGCACCATTGTTCCCAGAGCCTGTCACGCACAATCACTGGTTTCAGCCTGTGGTCCTCTAAATGAAAGGAGCAGATTTGTGGCAGTTTTCCAACCCGCATTCCTTTTAATTAGTCAACTTGTGGCCCAATGTTATAATAGATAAGTAACCTCTTAATATTCATGTAATTAATTAATTTTTTTCTCATTCAGTTAGAAGCCTTTGCATGGGGAGAAAAAAAAAAAAAAGCTCTTTCCTATATGGGCTTTGGTTTATGAAATAAGCATGTTACTATTACAAAGAACATCGGAGGCCATGTTTCAATGATTCTCCACAAGCAAGGACAGTTCCAGAAACCGCCATATGCCCATGCCTATATTTTAAGCATATTATTCTTGCATTTAAAAAAACAGCTGAAATCTTTCTGATGTATACATTTGATCTATGCAAGATGAACAAGGTTGCTAACTTTATCTGGGAAGCATCCTTTCCATTTTAACTGATAAACGAGTTTACCCCTGGAAGATGGAAAGCTTACACTTATTTAAGATCCCTTACAAAGCAGGGCTGATACGGAAAGTGACCAGCACTTCCCAAAGTACCAGAAAGTCTGTCTGCTCTAGATCTCGATTAAATCAGTAATTAAACTGCCAATGCCGTTAGCTATTAGCACATGATGAACCCTTTAAAAGATAAGTTGTATCCTATTAATATTAATAATGTTCGCTGCTAAGAGGAATAAAAATGGCTTTTATAAAAAGCTCAATATTCAAGTTCTTTCCATTATTTAAGTTTCTCAGTTGAACCAAACTCTCCTCAAAGGCAGTAACAACACTTTCACTTCTGTTAGGTCCTCCTGGACAAAATTCATGGTGGGTGAAACACACAAATATCTCTACTACCCCTACATACTCTTAGTATCACTTCTTATGCAGTTTATGGGACATTTACAATGACACTTCAATGATTCATTCATCCATTCATTCATTCACACACTAATGTGCCTGCTCTGTGATGAGGTCGGGATCCCAGTTATGAAGATGATATTGGTGTCTGCACTCAGAAGCTCACAGCTAAACAGGGGAGGCACACGTGTAACTCCCAACTGCGTAAGTTCCTGTGCCAGGTAGAAGTGTATGATTTAAGGGACCGGGTTCAAATCCTGGCCCCTCTTTTATGAGCTGCATCACCTTGGCCAAATACTGTAGCCTCTTCATGCCTCTGTTTCGTCATCTGCAAAATGGAGGATCATAGTACCTACTTCATAGGACAATTGGAGAATTATATGATGTAAGGTCCGTGAAGTACTTTGCACATGCCTGGCTCTAAGCAAATATATATGTCGACTCCACAGGGAAGGGCAGGGTGCAGGACAGGGAAAAACAGTGCTCAAGGCCTCAGAGAGGAAATGCAAAGGCATGACTGGCAGAGGGAGAAACTTGAGCACAAAGCTGAGGAGCCTGATCACATGGACCAGATCACAAAGGATCAGATGATAGAGCCTAGATTTTATACTGAAGGGAAGGGAGGCACTGAAGAGTTTTATGCAGTTTTATGCAGGGGATGTATGTCACATTTGCACTTTATTTATTTTTTTGCGTTTACTCCCACTTGATGTTGTGAGTTTTTTTTTTTATTATGTTATGTTAATCACCATACATTACATCATTAGTTTTTGATGTAGTGATCCATGATTCATTGTTTGCATATAACACCCAGTGCTCCATGCAGTATGTGCCCTCTTTAATACCCATCACCAGGCTAACCCTTGCCCCCACCCCCCTCCCCTCTAGAACCCTCAGTTTGTTTCTCAGAGTCCATAGTCTCTCATGGTTCGTCTCCCCTCCGATTTCCCCCCTTCATTTTTCCCTTCCTGCTATCTTCTTCTTCTTTTTTTTTTTTTTAACATATAATGTATTATTTGTTTCAGAGGTACAGGTCTGTGATTCAACAGTCTTGCACAATTCACAGCGCTCACCATAGCACATACCCTCCCCAATGTCTATCACCCAGCCACCCCATCCCTCCCACCCCCCTCCACTCCAGCAACCCTCAGTTTGTTTCCTGAGATTAAGAATTGCTCATATCACTGAGGTACATTTGCACTTTAGAATGGACATTCTGGTAACTGTGTGGAATGAAGCAGGAGGTGACCCTTGAGGCAGGGAGCGCCATCAAAATGTGATGATCCAGGTGCCCAGGGAAGAGGACTTACAGATCTGTAACAGTGAGGAGAGCAGAAGCAAGAGAAATAATCTTAAAAAGTCAAATGAAGCCCAAGGGGAGAGAAAATGGAGTGCATGGTGGGGCCAAGACCTGAATGGGGATCTGGCTTGCTGTTTGTGATGACATCACAAGTTGGAGATACAGGTCCGGGGCTCAAGGGAGACGGATGAGTTGGACAGAAGATGAGCTCTCTTCCTTCAGGATCATCTCGAGGAAGCAGGGGAGATTGCTGAGGAAGAGAGCATACCTAGGACAGAACCCATGGGGACAAGAGAGGAGGGCATTCAGCGGAAGTGTGAGATGGGTAGGAGCAAAAGCAGGAAACTATGGTGTCAAAGAAGCCAAGGTGGATATTTACAAGAAATAAAGAACAGAGTAGTAGACATGTACCAGCAGATGCTAAGCCAGATGAGGACCTTAGAATATTTACTGTAGTAACACGGTGGGAGCAGAAGGCCGCCTGCATGAAACCGAAGGGTTAATGGTATCTAGAGTGAAGGCCACCCCCACCCCTTCCCCATGCCACCTGACATAAAGGGAAATGTGATGGGATGGAGATATGTGTGGGGGATCAACTGCATTTAAAAGAGTTTACAATTAAAATAAAGACCATATGAACACACTGTTGGGGCCTTTCCCGTGGCCTTGGTGTGGGTGGGGGCTGTAAGTGAGGGGCTCTGAACTGAAAACCCATTAGGCACAGTACATCCACTTCTGATCATCAAGAGTTCCAGCTGAACTCTATTTAGTAATGAGTAATGACTGATTTTTTTTAAGTTCTTTTTATACTGCATAATAATTAATGATACTACTACTCATTTCATACACATATTGCAAATCTCAGGATGGGCAAAAACACATTTCAAATGTCCTCACTAATCATTACAGTATCATTTCCAGTTAAGTAATTAAAGCACAAAATGAGTATCCTCAATTCTCTGGATAAAAATATTACAGTTTTATGACATGGATGTGTCATGAAAAGACTAGGTAGTGTTTGTGCGTGTGCACGTGTGTGTGCGTAAGTAAACATGCAAGTGACTGGTATTTTAATATCTCACTTACGTGGGAAGATGAATGAAGAACTAGATATAACAAAATTTCCCAGATTATTTAGATTTCTCTTTTCAAGCTCTGAAAATGTATTGTAATCATTTACATTTTTTCTTGCTTGTTTCCTATTACCAACTGTCTTTTTTTCTGCTGTTAGGGGGCCTGTGTTTTTGGACTAGGATGCTATCCAAAGCCCTCAGGTGGCTTCCTATTATACTTAAAACCAATTCGAACACTTTCAGTGGGCCCCCCCAGAGCAGGAACCCCAACTACCTCCTTGACCTCAGCCTTGACCACTGTTCCTCCCACCTACTCCTCCTCAGCCACTCTGACCTTGCTTTCCTTGGATAGGCCAAACTCCCTCCTGCCTGGAATGCTCTTTGCTGGATCTTAGCATGCATCTGCCCCTCACTTCCATCCTAAGAGACCTTTTCTCTGACCACTCTCCTTCTTTGAAATAGATTCCTGGTCTCTCATACTCTATCCCATCACCATGCCTCCTAGAACTTATCACTGCCTGAAATTACATACTAGTTTGTTTACCTCTTTATCCCATCCATCTTCCCCCACCAGAGTGAGGAGTGATTTTCATCTGTGTCCTCAATCGACACTTTCAATTCAGTGCCTGCCCAGCTGAAACCAGAGAGCAGAACTTTAAGAAATCATGCTATAGAAGAGTAGGAGTCTAAATAAAAGCCCAAGGAGGTAAGCGTAAGGCTGTCATGCTGTTGCAGCTCCTGGCTGCTGAGAGCCCTCCTCCCTTTCTGTTCGCACAGACTCTGCTCTCCTCCCTTCCGCCCGTGCCTCCTTACCCTCATTGCCCCACGCCCCAACATTCACCCATGTTACTGCCTATAGCTGTAGTTCATTCTCATTTTCACTGTTGTATACTTCCATTGTGTGAAGAAACCAGAGCTGACTTAATCATTCTTCTGTCCATGAACACTGGGGTTGTTTCCGCTTTTTGCTATCAAGAACAATGCTGCTCTGAATATTCCTCAATGTGACTCTTGGTGTACATCTGTGCAAACTTTTCTAACATATGTAACTGGGCATGGAACTGCAGGGTTTCATGCTATGAGCATGTTAAACTACATAGTTAATATCAAATCACTTTCCAAAGCAGTGTCCTATTTCACGTTCCCGCCAGCAGAGGACCAAAGTTTTAGGCGTTACTTGGTATTAGGTAAATATATATATATATTTTTAAAGATTTTATTTATTTATTTGACAGAGAGAGACATAGCGAGAGAGGGAACACAAGCAGGGGGAGTGGGAGAGGGAGAAGCAGGCTTCCCGCGGAGCAGGGAGCCCGATGCAGGGCTCGATCCCAGGACCCTGAGATCATGACCCAAGCCGAAGGCAGACGCCCAACGACTGAGCCACCCAGGCGCCCCTAGGTAAATATTTTAAAAATCCAATCTAACATTCTCTCTTTTTTAAAGATTTATTTATTTATTTATTTGAGAGAGAGACTGAGAGATTCAGCAGGGGGGAGCGGGACAGGGAAGAGGGAAAAGGAGAGAAGCAGACCCCCAGTGAGTGCGTAGACCCGATACAGGGCTCCATCCCAGGACCCTGAGATCATGACCTGAGCGGAGATCAAGAGTTGGATGCTGAACTGAGTCACCCAGGTGCTTCTAACATTCTCTATCTTTTAACTGGTGAGTTCTGTACATTTTACACCTAACGTGGTTAACAATTTATTTGGACATATTTACCAGTTTATGTACTCACCATTCTTTCTTGCATATCAGATATTCCTTTTAGTTAGTTTCATTCTTTTTGAAGCATGTCCCTTAGAAGTTCCTTTAGTGAAAAGCTGGTGGTAAACTCTCTAGGTTTCAAGTTATCTGAAAATGTCTATCTCATGAGTGTATTCTGTACTTAGAATTCTACATATACACAGTAAGAGTAATAGAATATGTGGAATAGTGGTGGTATTTCCACTACAATGTCCTACAGGCACCAAGAGAGAAGAGTATAAAGAAGTAGTTATTTACCAAGCAATCAACCTTCTCCTTAGTTTCCGGTCCACTCTAACGATGCTAGGCCTGCATAGCAAACACAAGTCATCGTTCCTGATCTCAAGGAGCTTTGAGCAGCATGGGGGAAAAAAGAGGAAGTTACAGGAAACTTAAGCAGAGGGTGAAGGTTTATGTAAAGGCTGAACTGGGTGGCTTAAGAAGGGCTTCAGGAGTTCAGAGCAGGAAGTGTCTAAAGAGAGCTGGATTCTAGTCAGGTCATGTTGCAGAAGCTCCTGAATTACATTTCCACACAACACCGTTTCTGTGGCCAAACCACACCTTTCCCTTGAATCTAAGAAAATCCCAGAGTACATTTTCTTCAGAGACAGTATCATGATTTAATCTGAATCCTGAATTGGGCACGAGGTAGATAAGAGCAATACTAAGACAAATGTTCTTAAAAACTAGAGAGTAAGCAACCGTATAAAATTCCGCACATAGGGGTGCCTGGGTGGCTCAGTCGGTTAAGCGTCTGCCTTCAGCTCAGGTCATGATCCCAGGGTCCTGGGATTGAGCCCCGCATCGGGCTCCCTCCTCACTGGGGAGCCTGCTTCTCCCTCTCCCTCTGCTGCTACCCCTGCTCTTGTGCTCTCTAACTCACTCTCGCTCTCAAATAAATAAATAAAATGCTTTAAAAAAAAAAATCCGCACACAAATTCCCTGAATGGCAGGTTGAATATGCCACTGAGTTATCAGCTCAGGTACCAACTCCTTTTGTGAATGGGGGGGCATTCCTGCACGGCTTTGTAGAACAAAACAAGACAGTGCAGTTTAGCTAAGGGCTGGGCTGAAAGCTTCAGGAATTTCTTTTAACTAATTTTTCTGAAAGGTTAATAGCTGGAAGACTTCTAATGGCATGCATCTTAAGCAGACTATGGAAAAGAAGCGTATGTTATTTGTGACATTAATTCTTAATCCGGGGTTGGTACAGTGAGTCACTTATTGACCAGAGAAGAATCTAACCTATCTGGGAAATGAAACTTTCTGAATATTAACTACTGAGAACTTACTCCCAAGAGCAAAGTGATGACTGGAATACAAAATGGCTTAGTCCAGAAATAAGATTAAAAGGCCCATTTTGACTACAATAAGGAAAGAAATTTACTTTTGTAATTTAGGAACTGTTACTGTTCAGGGTGCCTGGGTGGCTCAGTTGGTTGGACATCTAACTCTTGACTTTGGCTCAGGTCATCATCTCAGGGTCATGAGATGGAGCCGCGCACTGAGCTCTGCGCTGAGCATGGAGCCTACTTAAGATTCTCTCTCGGGCGCCTGGGTGGCTCAGTTGGTTGAGCGACTGCCTTTGGCTCAGGTCATGATCCTGAAGTCCCGGGATCGAGTCCCACATCGGGCTCCCTGCTCAGCAGGGAGTCTGCTTCTCCCTCTGACCCTCCCCCCTCTCATGTGCTCTCTCTCTCAAATAAATAAATAAAATCTTAAAAAAAAAAAAAGATTCTCTCTCTGCTTCTGCCCCTCCCCTATCACCCCAGAGAGGGCTCTCTCTCTTAAAAAAAAATTGTTACTTTTCAGTTACCTACCTTCCTCTCTATAGAGTTTAAATACGGAACATGTCCTTCCTGAAAAAACATTTTCTTTTTTTGAAGATATTTATTTATTTATTTGAGAGAGAGAGAGAGAGAGAAACAGCACGAGAGGGGAGAGGGTCAGAGGGAGAAGCAGGCTCCCCGCTGAGCCGGCAGCCCGATGTGGGACGCAATCCCAGGACTCCGGGATCATGACCTGAGCCGAAGGCAGATGCTTAACCAACTGAGCCACCCAGGTGCCCGAAAAAACTTTTTCTTATCTTTCTAGAGTTTGTCGTGTAGGTGGTAAAGAAGAAAGACTCATGAAGATTTGTGCTACAGGGTCAAAACTCAGTTTCTCTTTTCCTACCTTCTATTACTGGGTTGAAGCACTGTGTTTCTGGGACTGAGGTCTCACACTGAGAGATGGTGCCTGAAAATTAAGACAGTTTATACTGTCCATGAAATTCATCCACAGTAACATGCTCACCCATTCTCAGTCTTATTAGTGAAAATTCTGCAACTGTTTGGATTTGCATATTTGCTTTTCGATATTCAAAGACCAGGTGTATGTATACTCTTGGAAAGAATGTATTTTACTTTTCCTAAACTTCAGCACTGTTTAAAGAATACTGAGAGCGAAAAGGTTTCCTCAACATACTCATTTCAGAAATACTATAAAGTCTCCCTTTTGAGAAACACTTACGTAATAATGAGAAAGGAGAGAGTGGTCTCCCTGGGATGCTAGTAACCTGAACTCTAATATGAGTGGTCCCAAGTAACTACCTAGCAGTAGGAAAGTGATTTAATTAGTTATACTCATTTCTGTACCTTTCTTCATGTTCAGGTGAAAAGATGAATATCACTACTATGTAATTCAATTCTAACACTGTACTGAGTGCTTATTCTTACTTAATTCCCATAATGACGCTATAATGTAGGTACAATTATTTTCCCCATTTTAACAAATAAGAAACCCAGAATACAGAGAGGCTGAAGCATTTACTTAAGCTCACTCAGCTTTTTAAATAGCAAGATAAACTTCCACCAAAAAGTCTGGTTCCAGAATCTGTCCTCTTAACCAATCTCCTGTACAATGTACAAGTGCCCTGCTGTACCACCTCTTGCATGAAGCAAGATTTTTTTGGGGGGGGGGGAACTCTTTGCCTATAGTTGAAAATGGTAGAAGAGAAAAAGGAATATTCCAGGAACACTTGAACCAATTTAAGACTTCAAAAACAATGCTGCCAAGAAGGAGAAGAGAAACAAGGGAAGAAATTCTAAAACAGAATCAATGGAGTCACTGTTTAAAGAAATGAAAGACCTTATTCTCTTGGGAGTGTGTGTATTCAACAATGATGAGATATAAAACACACACACACACACACACACACACACTCACACAGGTAAACCAATGCAATATTAGAAAGAACACCAGGCATATATAATGTTTTAAATTCTGATGTCTTCCCAAACTTCTCCAACTTAACAACATCTGGCCCCAAGAAAGTGACATTGTTCTTTTAAGAGAAATGGCTACTATCAAGTGTATACTCTTTGGGGGAGTAAGGGGGGCGCATGATGCTGATGGTGAAATTTTTTAGTTTTTAAAAAATCCTCAAATTCAGCAGACTCTTACTGGAATTCTACCCACTATCTAATTTCTAAACTTGATATTCCTTAGGAGCAGTGAAGGAAGAAAGATGAAGGTAAGTAGCCCCAAGAGGAGAACAATCTAACAAAGGGCTAGAAAAATATTTTTACCTTTATTTACTGACATCTTTCTTTCAGACTTCACTTTGGCTTTCTGACTTTGAAAACTGAAAAACAAATCCATGTTACCATTTTTAAAAAAGGGACAAGCTGAGCCAAGAGGATGGAGAAGGGGATAACTCAAGACCACACAAATTTGCCTATAATGAGTATATACTACTTTGATAATAGACATAAACATCTGAAAAGTACATCATCATCACCAATTACTCTTTAGTGAGCATAATATATGTGATGCCCAGTTTCTTCCCTCAAGGCGCTTGTTGTCTAAGGAAGAGTAAATTCAGGCATTTTGTGGCTGTTTACATTACATAACCTCATTAGGACTTAGTCATATAATGACCACATGTGAGGTATATAATTTGCCAACTTTAGCAAAAGCTGGATTATGGGGATGAAAACGGAGAAACAGAAAGACAGGTGGCTAATTAGCTAGAACATAACCATGTTACAGGGTTTTTAGTAATAAGCTAAAGCATCTAAGTCCTGATGAAAAGACATATTTTTAGAAACAGGTTGTGTTTGTAAACGGAAAAAAAGTAATTTTATGATTGATTCATCTTAACTACAATTGGGATTAAATGTGAAACCATTAGAAAATTTCTGATTCACACTACTAGTGAGATGTCTTATGCAGACTCTAAATTATACAATCTATTTTGAATGGACATGTTCATCATATTAAGAGACATTACTATGTATATTTATACAGCCGCCAATAAAAACAGTAATGATTACACCAATTTGTTGCCGCTATGTCCTGAGCATGTCGTCTACGTGATTATGCACAATAGTGTAATATAAAGAGAATTATGATGACAGATGCTTACCCGACTTAAAGAAATAAACTATTTCTTTTTTTATAAGGTAAATTCATATCAGACCTTGGCATGTGATGCGTTTCCCTCCTTTTCTCCGTATCTACATTGAAATACGTCCAGTTTCTATCTCCTCTTTCCTGCCTTCACTTTGACCCTCATCCTATATCTCTCTTAAAACAGCCTCCACGCTGTTCCTCCTGCCCGCGATTTCTTAATTCACGCCAAACCCTCCTTATCGATCCACTCATCACATTGCATTAGAGTGATCTTTTTGGAAAGACAAAAACCAAAAAAACAAAAAAGAAAGAAAGAGTCTGATCATATTCTCTCCCAAGACACCCTGCTTATCGAGTCACACACTTCTGCTTTGGGAACATGCTCTGTCCTTTCTCAATTCTCTACTAGACACCACATTTCTCCTTTGTCTTCCAGGCACTCTTCCTTGTTCTTGAAGACCTGGCTCAACAGTCACTCCTCCGTGAAGCATTCCCTGACCTCTAGGTGTAACAACACTTACCTACTAGGTTTATTAGGCTAGATACCAGATGGAGAGGCAACTTCAGACTCACAGGTACACACAACTTTTAAAAAATAGTCTTACTTTATTATTTATTTTAAAAAAGATTTTATTTATTTATTTGCCAGAGGGAGAGAGACAGAGGACAAGCAGGGGGAGCGGCAGGCAGAGGGAGAAGCAGGCTCCCTGCTGAGCAGGGAGCCTGATGCGGGGCTTGATCCCAGGACCCCGAGATCATGATTTGAGCCGAAGGCAGCCACTTAACTGACTGAGCCACCCAGGCGTCCCCAAAGTAGTCTTACTTTAAAAACATATATTAATATATTAGTTGAGTAATAGAAACATTAATATAGTAATGTATTTAAATAATATATTAGTGAAAGTAAAATCTTTTAGAAAGTAATTAGTTTAACAAAATATTTCTTGCTGCTTTGCTGTTCTAAAAACCACCCTTGGCTTCTGATATACTTAATCGAATTTGCATGTTAAGATATTAACCTGCAGATTACTTGTAGGTTATTAATGCTCCCTAAATGTATGTTAATTACTGATACTAAAGAATCCAAGCAATCACAGTCCTGGTGGGCATGGTTAAGCATTCCTTCTTAGCCTTATTAACATTCCCATAAAATTCTAAAGCTTTCTGCTTTTGACATATGTGGAGCACTAAGGAAAAAAGCACCGTACACTTCATAAAATATTTTATTAGGGATCACTGACTCGATCTGTGTACCTCTGAAAGGAACGAACAGTACAAGTTTCTACCTATCCAGCGGCCCTGCTGCCTTGGGGAGTTTTCTGATCAATGAAGGCCTGTCTTTGCGGGTTGTCTACCAACAGCCGTTCCCCCCTCATCCTGGCTAACATAATCTGATTTTCTTTGGGTAGCAGTATGCTTACCTGCCGTGTGATTGGTCTATGGGTAGGTAAATGATCCAGTTCTGGGGGATGAAATGTAAGGGAGAGTCTGAAAAGAGCCTTTGGAAAAGATGGTCTTCCCCGATCAAAAGGGCAGTGAAACCCTCTCTGGCCCCTGCTTCCCTACTCACTGCTTAGACTACTGCTCGTATGAGGAGGTGATGCTTGAGGCTGCAGCATCCTGAGACCATGAGAGAAAACATAATTCACCGAGGAGGGAAGAGGGGAATTTTCCTAATTTGGTTACAGGAATCAAAGGGACACCACTGAGAAGGTGCACTAGTTTATCTCCAGACTTCTTAGGTCAGATTTTTAAATTATTTCAAGATACTTTATTTTTAAATTATTATCCAAGACACGTTTGATTGAGTATTCTGTACTTGCAACCGAATGAAATGCTGACACAAATGGAGCCAGAAAAAACCCTGAGGATTCTAGCTTTGGTGATCACTAGTAAGAAAGAAAGGAAAATGAAGCAGAACTGCCCGGGGCAGTGACTGACATTTTTTTGTCATATCTCGTTTCTGTTGCTCATGGACACCAAGCGGAGATATAAAGTGAAGGGAAGCAGAATTTGTCACCCCAAAACACGTCACTTTGGCTAAAGCGACCAAAAGCATGCTACTTGGAGCTAAAAGTATTCAAAACCCAGCAGATTCAGGAAAAGCTTACCTTCCCCTCAACTGCCTACATTTACACTGGAGAAGGGGCCTGCATCGGGAGGAGAATTATTACCAGAGATAACCTTTTTATTGGAGAAACTTATCTGCGTAATAGGGGCCACCTTTGCTTTCTAAAGATCGGCTCTGCCTTCCCGTGAATGGCCTTCCTCTTCTTTGTATCCCCAGACCCCTACCCCTTTCCTTAGTGCAGGATAATTCTATCAGCCTCAATTACCTTAACGCTGCCTTTTGGGTGTCCTATTTTTACGGGGCTCCTGTGTGTACAAAATTTGTTTTTCTCCTGTTAATCTTATATCAATTTAAATTATTAGACCAGCCAGAGATCCTAGAAGGGGGCGGGGCGGGAAAAATTTTTCCGCCCCTATGGCTGGTGACCACGGGATGGACCTTCAGTGGCTGGACACTGCTGGCTCGTGGACTGTGCAGCTGAGAGATCCTGGGACCTCCAACAAGACCGGCAGAAGGTTAAGAATTCTTGACCGCGCCAGTCTGCCGGGACTCCCCCTGAAGGGTCTGATGGAAGTGAGAGTGGTGAGAGACCTTTGCTTTTTTCTCAGTTTCGATTAACATGAGAAAATACCTGGGTGAACTCATTCCTTGAGTCTAGCGACTCTGGTAAAAATTTGTTCACAGACCCGTGCGTTCGTGGTTCTTGCCAGACCGGCACTGTTTACACAAACTTGACCGTGAGTTAATGGCACGTGCGGTAAAGACTATTCCTAATGGGAAGCAAAACGCCGCGAAATTGGTGGGCACAGGCTGAGCACTTAGCTGTTAGGGCACTTGCCACCCAACTCCGGGACTCCTGTGTTAGGGTAAGTTTAGCAGTAGCTGGTGAGTCAGAATCACAGGTAACAACCTGGCCCTTCCAACTGCATCTTTGTCTGACTGGGCCAGCTCTCAGGAAAGTCTGTCATAAGGTGACCTGATCCATAAGGGGCCCATATGGCCTTAGCCTTCACTGTCTCATTCTGGATCCTGGGATGGCCGCATGTTTTCTAGTCTCCTTTGGGTTGCCTCTTGCGTCCACGATTAAGCCGTAAGAAGGCTTACTGATTTGAGTTGCTATTTAGATTAACCTAAGATCCTACTTATCAGTGGACAGACAATGGATCCTCTGACTTGGCTACATTTGAAAGAATTTTTTTTTTTTTTTTTTTTTTAAAGAGAGCTCTCATCCTCAACAATTGTTTTATTGGTACCTAAAGAAAGACCAAGTTGAAAAGTGAATACAGAGGAGTATAATGACTAGCTGCAGGGACTCCCTTAATAAGATGGAAGAACAAAAATTAAAACCCACCATCTAATGTAAATTCCCCTTCTCTACCCTCTTAATACAAGCCTTTATCCTCAACTCCTTTTCCCCGACACTCCAGAAGATCTTCTGAATCTCTTGGCCCCTGGTCCAAAAACCTTCTCAAAATCCAGCCCCACTGCTTCAGCCAATTCTCTTGGATCCTCAAACTCCTCTAACTTCCACAGAAAATCCCTCTGACTTCCCTTTCTTTACAAGATTTACAGAAAGCACTCCAGCCTGATTTTCAGACCTGGGGTGTACAGGTTACTCATGTAAATAATAAAAGCCAGAACAAAAATTTAGCATAAGCACCAGATATGGGTGGTAGGGCTAATGATTCCTCCTACTTTCCAGGGCTCTGTAATCAGGGTCTTCTAGCTTTGGGCCTTCCCACGCAATGTCCTTTGCAAATGTACCCTCGGCCCCCACCTCAAAGAATTCATGTCTGCTGGAAAAGAGCAGATCTTTGAAATTACAAAGCCCTGTTACCTCTACTTTCAGAATATCCTGCCAAATTCACAGAGGAACTGCAAAGATGAGTGGCCATTCACAACCCTACTCACAGGGTCCTTGACTGTGAAGGGGTGCTCTTGTCACCCATGATTATACTGCAGGTACCGGAAAAGCCAGATGGCCTCCTAGGGAAAACCTTCCCTTCACAGAGGAAATAGATTACCAGAATTTCTCCCAGGCCCTCCTAACAAACGATCAGGGACATGTAGCAGACAAGGCCAACGTTCAGGGGCTGACAGAAGCAATAGTAAAGCCCTTTTCCCCTAACGTGATTTGGTCCAACGCTGAACTGTGCCCTCGGAGAGGAGGCCTCTGTTAAACACTTTACGTAGACTTTTTTTTTTTTTTTTAAGATTTTATTTATTTATTTGCTAGAGAGAGACAGCGAGAGAGGGAACACAAGCAGGGGGAGTGGGAGAGGGAGAAGCAGGCTTCCTGCCGAGCAGGGAGCCTGATGCGGGGCTCGATCCCAAAACCCTGGGATCATGACCTGAGCTGAAGGCAGACGCTTAACGACTGAGCTGCCCAGGTGCCCCAACATAAACTTTTTAAAGACGTACTGCATTAAACCCTGAAGCTCTAGAAATCTCTTGATTTCTTAGCTGGAAATCCCCTTGATATAAAGAAGCAAGTTTAAGTGGATGGCCTGGTCACTCTCTTGTTATTTAGGATACAACCCAGTTTTTTGAGAAATTAGAACCTCTCATCTTGCAAATTTCTTCACAGCCAGAAATGTGGCTCTAAGAAGCAATTCAAAGCTAACCCATCCTTACGAATCCCCAAACCTCTTCTATTCATGCAAAATACAGATATTGTAAACGTTAAACAGAACTGTCCTGCACTTAAGCAAAGGAAAACTTTAAATAGTAATTACCCTAGACTTCTGATAAAAGTCAAGTCTGTTCCCAAAACTCCATCCAGGAGAAAATTTGTATATTTTCTCTGTGCCTTTGTGATGTAGATTTTCTACCCTCATCTTCTCTAGGACCTAACAGCCATTCTTTAAAAGGCAAATTTTATGGAGATGCTTCTCATCTGAAGAATCGAAAAGGCAGGAGGAGGTATTTGTATATTGGGCAAATGAAAAAATCCTGCAAGTCCTCTCTACAAATATTTGTAAAAAGCTTTAGCCATCTGAGGTGAACTAAACCAACTGCCAAAACAAAATTTGAATTCAACTGTTCTTCTATAAACTAGTGAGTTTTGTATTGTTGTACCTGACTCATGGCTAAAATTTTATTTTATTTATTTTTATTTTTTAAAAAGATTTTATTTATTTATTTGACAGAGAGAGAGAGAGAGAGCACAAGAAGGGGGGATGGGAGAGGGAGAAGCAGGCTTCCCGCTGAGCAGGGAGCCCAATGCTGTGCTGGATCCCAGGACCCTGAGATCACGACCTGAGCAGAAGGCAGACACTTAGCGACTGAGCCAGCCAGGCGCCCCTATTTATTTTATTTTTTAGAAGATTTTGTCTATTTATTTGAAAGAGACAGAGATTAGCAAGACAGAGCACAAGCGGGGTCAGGCAGAGGGAGAGGGAGAAGCAGACTCCCCACTGAGCAGGGAGCCCCACGTGGGGCTTGTTCCCAGGACCCTGGGATCATGACCTGAGCTGAAGGCAGACATCAACGCTTAACTGACTGAGCTACCCAGGCGCCCCATGGCTAAAATGTTAAAGCAAAAGCTGTAAGTCTCTGTTTGCATCTGCCTCTGTGTGTGTGTGTGTGTGTGTGTGTTACAGATGTGTGATATTTTTCTGTCTCTGGATGGTATTGCCAAAATTAACACTGCTAAGAGCTTTATTTAACTGGCTTAAAATTAAGCACTTATAGATTAAATATTCCCTAAAATTCTCAGAAATATAACAGAATGTTTTTCGGGTTTAATGATCTGAAAATACTATTTTTTTAAAAAAGATTTTTATTTATTTATTTGAGAGAGAGAATGAGATAGAGAGCATGAGAGGGGGGAGGGTCAGAGGGAGAAGCAGACTCCCTGCTGAGCAGGGAGCCCACTGTGGGACTCTATCCCGGGACTCCAGGATCATGACCTGAGCCGAAGGCAGTCACTTAACCAACTGAGCCACCCAGGCGCCCCTGAAAATACTAAGTATTAAAGCTAGTTTAAGTTCATTGTTTTAATTAAAATAGACATGTCTTTGGAGTTACCAATATGGAATATAATGCAGGCATTAACTTCTACTCTTCCTGAGTTTACTAGTCAAACAAGTTCATGTTATATTGTTGTCAGCAAGAGAAATAGCTTGGGATGATGGCAGACTTTGTCTAATGAGTTGAAACGTAATTGTTGGGAGCAAGTGATTTAGACAGATGTAAGTAGGATAAGAGTTTTTAGGTGAACTTTTTACCAATAATTATGTTTAATGGTTTCTATACTTAAAAACAGTTTCCCAAATCTCTTTGTTAACTTGAAACTGTAAAGTTTTGCTAAGTTAAATTAAATGATGGGAAGCTCAATGAATATCTAGATCATTTCCAAATAAGACAAAATATTGAACACTAATTATGGAACATTAGTTTACCTACTTCTGGTTTTCTTATTATAAAGAACTAAAGATAAATTTGGGTCTGTTTGTAAACATGTCTTGTGTCATAATGAAAGACCGTACTATTTTTTTTTAAAAGATCATTTATTTAAGAGAGCACAAGTGGGTGGGAGGGGCAGAGGGAGAGGGAGAAGCAGACTCCCTGACAGAGCAGGGAGCTGGATGCATGGCTCTATCCTGATCCCAGGACCCCGAAATCATGACCTGAGCCAAAGTCAGGCACTTAACCAACTGAACCATTCAGGCACCCCTGAAAGACTGTACTATTAAAAAGGAGTACATGCTATTAGAAATCATGAAATGTATTTATAAATTTCCCAATCTAAAAAATGCTGGTATGACAGTTCATAACTGCTCACTTACTAGTTTTCACTAGAAATTAAGGTTTCTAAAGGAAGGTCAAAAATTTTAACTAATATATGTAATTAAGATACTATAAATAATAAGGGCAACACCTCTGTCTGTAAGGAAAGCAGGATGTGTTTTTGGCTAAAAAAAGTGTACAAGGTATGGAGATTAGTTTGTAAAGGAAAAGAAAGTAAATTTGTCCTAAAATAAAACTGGGTTATTTCAGAATGGGAAAGAGGAGAATAAGGGACAGAATGGTATAGAAAGTTGGCAAGAGAGAGAAAGAAAAAGAGAGAGAGGATTTTACGTGGTGTAATCAAGCTGGCTAAAGTTGAATTGTTATAAGAGTTTTTAAAATAAGCTTTAATATTAACAGCTTAGTACTATCAGATTTTGAAATGGCCATATTCACTCACACACCTATTAGAAGGGCCAAGATTCAAAACACTGACACCACCAAATGCTGATGAAGATGTGGAGCAACAGGAACTCTTGTTCACTGCTGGGGGCGGGGCATGGAAAATGTTACAGCTACTTTAAAAGACAGTTTGGCACTTCCTTGGGGCGCCTGGTGGCTCAGTCCGTTAAGCATCTGACTCTTGATCTCAGGGTCATGAGTTCAGGCCATGTGCTGGGCTCCATGCTGGGCATGGAGCCTACTTAAAAAAATAAAAATAAAATTGACAGTTTGGCAGTTTCTTATAAGCAAAACATAAAAAAAGGGAAATAATGTGCATATTTTTCATCTTTTGATACTGCAATTTCTTGAAACTTAAGCCTACAAAAATATTAGTATTTGGCCGAAAAGGTATAAGCCCAAGGATGCTCATGGCAACCAAACGATGAGAAACTGCAAGGTTCATCCTAGGAGACTGGGTAAAAAATGTTAGGCATATTCATACAGTGAAGGTAAGGGAAAAATAAACAAGCTACAATGTTAGATATGGAAAAATGTGCAAGATAAATTGGAAAAAGTCCACAAAAGACTCCAAACAAACAAAAATAATGTACATGTATACTAGAAGCACACTGCCTCCACATGCAATTAGTTGCAAACAAATACAAAAAGGTGTGAAAGTTTATTCACCAAACAGTCAACAGTGGCTTTTTCTCGGAGGAAACATTATTGAGGAGCTTCCCTTTACCCCCCCCTTTTTTTAACCTATATGGGATGTTTGAATTTTAAAATAATTGTAGCAATTAAAAAAGAATGCAGACTTAAAAAATTGATTGAGTGGCGCCTGGGTGGCTCAGTCGTTAAGCGTCTGCCTTCGGCTCAGGTCATGGTCCCAGGGTCCTGGGATCGAGCCCCGCATCAGGCTCCCTGCTCGGCGGGAAGCCTGCTTCTCCCTCTCCCTCTCCTCCTGCTTGTGTTCCTTCTCTTGCTGTCTCTCTCTCTGTCAAATAAATAAATAAAATCTTAAAAAAAAATAAAAAGTTGAGGAAGGAGAAGGGTTTAGAGGAGGGTTCTGACTCATGCATACAAATACCACAAAGGCAGTGCAGAATGAAATGGCAGAACATGCCTCTGGATTTGGTGAACTGTGTCTTACAAATACAGTGGGCCCCCCTTATCTGTGGTTTTGTCTTCTGTGGTTTCAGTTACCAGTGATCAACGGTGGTCTGGAAGCATATGATCGTTCTGGGCTATCGTCAAAAGGTCAACAGAAACCTAATGCTACGTCAGAGTCATTCTCCTCATGTCATCACATCACATAGGCATTTTATCACCTCACACTGTCACAAACAAGAGGAGAAAGGGTAAATATACAGTACAAGAAGATATGCTGAGAGAGACCACATTCATGTAACTTCTATCACATATATTATTATTATTCTATTTTATTATTGTTGTTAATCTCTTAGTGTGACTAGTTTATAAATTCAACTTTATCATAGGTAGGTATGTATAGGAAGAAACAACAGCCTAGATAGGGTTGGGAACTGTCCGCATTTTCAGGCATCCACTGGGGGTCTTGGAACATACCGCCATGGATAAGGCAGGGATAACTCTAATGCTATTTCTCTTTCAAAATGTCTCTTGATATCAAATTTCTTTTTTTTTTTTAAGATTTTATTTATTTATTTGACACAGAGAGAGCGAGCGAGAGCAGGAACACAAGCAGGGGGAGTGGGAGAAGGAGAAGCAGGCTTCCCGCTGAGCAGGGAGCCCGATGCAGGGCTCGATCCCAGGACCCTGGGATCATGACCTGAGCCGAAGGCAGACGCCTAACGACTGAGCCACCCAGGCGCCCCTTGATATCAAATTTCTAAAAATAAAATTACAGAGCAAATGGATGCTATAAATATCACATATTTAAAGCAACTGATGAATATCATATTTTTCTTCAGTGTTACATGACTAACAATACTTGTCAACTATAATCAAATACTGAGAAAATTTGACGCTTTTAAAAACAGGCGCACATAAACCACCAGTGAAAAAGAAACCTGATGGAAAATACAAATGGGCTGATACTCTAGGTATGGTAGCCGCAACATGGCACTCAGATGTGGCATTTCAGCCCCATGTCCTAAAATCAAGGAGTCCTTTTAGATGTGAAAGTAGAACAACAGATATAAAGCAAAGATTATATTTCGACTTGCTATAAAATTAGTAAAGGAAGTTCACACTTGAAGAAGCTTTACTTACTTCAAATGGATTGATTACTCAACCTTGTCAAAATCTTAAGTGTTCTGCTACATTTTTAACCTGAACTTGCCAGTAAAAGGCATGCTTGTGGCCAATTTGTGTTTGGGTAAGAGAAGAACATGTGAGTCTCTTTTTTCCTGGACTTTAACACTTTTATTTCATTTTATTTATTTATTTTTTTGGGGGGGAAGGGCAGAGGGAGAGAGAATCTTAAGCAGGCTCCACGGCCAGCACAAACCCAGATGCGGGGCTTGATCTCAAGACCCCGAGATCATGACCTGATCTAAAATCAAGAGTTGGATCCTTAACCGACTGAGCCACCCAGGCAACCCCCCCCCCCCGCCCTTTTTTCTTAACATTTTTAAACTCCCAATGGACTCTACTGGCTGTTGTTAACTACCTTTGTACAGACACGCAGTAAGAAACTGAGTAGCCAGACAGAATAAGAAGCTTTACATAATATATATAATCCTGAAATGGTTTAAGAAAATGCATATTAATCTATTAAATTAATTGTATTATATTTTTTTAAGGATTTATTTATTTATTTGAGAGAGAGAGTGAGCGAGAGCGAGGGGGAGCAGTGGGAAGGGGCAGAGAGAATCTAGAGCAGACTTCCTGTTGAGCAGGGAGCCCGGTGCTAGGGCTGGATCTCATGACCCTGAGTCAAAATCAAGAGTCAGTCACTTAACTGAGTGAGCCACCCAGGTGCCCCTATTAAATTATATTTTAAATTGCAGAGGCTCCTTTTGAAAAACTTTGCCACAGCCATCTGCAAAGTACTTGATTATTTATCTATTTTACACATTAGGTTTTTTTTTTAACTTAATACAGTTCTCTTAAAGCTATATTATGTTTTAGAACACAAGATTTGGTTATTACTGTAACTCCACTACAACAATCTCCCCAACTTACTACTGATAAATTAGCTATTTAACGTTAAAAATGGTTATGACTAGAAAAAGCATCATCAAGATCTAGCACATTCTGATAATACCTAACCAACTATTAGTCATGCATCTGAGTAAAAGCAATCAAGTCTTGGTCTTCCAGAATACCACTGAAATATTAACACGAGGTTTTTTTCTAAAGATTTTATTTATTTGACAGAGAGAGACAAAGTGAGAGAAGGAACACAAGCAGGGGGAGTGGGAGAGGGAGAAGCAGGCTTCCCGCGGAGCAGGGAGCCCAATGCGGGGCTGAATCCCAGGACCCTGGGATCATGACCTGAGCCGAAGGCAGAAGCTTAACGACTGAGCCACCCAGGCACCCCCTAACACAAGGTTTTAGCAATGAAAGTGATCAAGAAAACAAGTTTGATTCCTGGTGCTGTAACTTCAAAACGGATGCAGCTACAAGTTGTAAGGACACCTTTCAGGGAAGCTGATGTTTAGGGGAAGCATCGCTTCCAAACGCACTCAGTACCCCCCAGTGCAGCCTCCCTCCACCTCCTCTACTCAGAAACCTCTTATTTCAGAACACACACACACACACACACACACACACACACACACTCTTTACATTCACAGAGCAGCACCATGTGCCTGTGTGTTGTTACCCCAAGTGCTGAAACAGATATGACAGCTACTTACATTAGAGGCAAATCGAAAGTGCATGGGAAAGGAATGCCTAGCTTTATCCTGGAGAGTCAGGCTGACTTCAGGGAGGAGATGCCATTTGTGTAGAGTCTTGAAGAATGAGTAGGCATTTGTTAGGCTGAGAAGGGGAGAGGCAAGCTAAGTGGAGAGAATGTCCAAGGCATGGAGGCACAAAATCTAATCGCATGCTGTTTCAAGCAGGAGGACAGAGGTCTGGAGTGGTGAGGCCACAGGGGTGTGTGGATGGGTTTGGGGTGGGTGGGCCAGTGGGGATGGAGAGAAAAGTTAGGAACAAACCGCTGCAGAGTATCTAGACTTTTTAACCTGTGGGCAATGGGGAGTCAGTGGCGATTTTTACTCCTCCTTCATCTCCCCAAGCTTACTGGTTTCCCACGGTTGGTCCACGCTACATGGTTGCTCCCACAGCTCCTTTCTACAAGCCAGTCTTGTCTTTCCAGGAAAAAGAACATCAGCTTTTCAGACTACAGTCCTGATCTTTCATCCACTCTGGAAGAGTGGGATTTCACAGTCATCTAAAGAAATGTTCATGCATATATGTGAAGACCATCATTTTTGGAATTTATCTCATCTTCCTCACAGTAACTTTTTCCATTCTTTAGGAAGTTTTAATTGTAATTTTTCTAATCTGCTTTTTTTTTTTTCCTAAACTAGTAAAAGCTAGTTTTCTGGAACTAGGTTACAGACAGACTTTGGCCCATTTAACAAGGTCAGACTGTTTATTCTTGACAGAATTCTTTCCCACTGTAAAAAGGTACTTTTAAATGCCACATTCCAAGAGCGGTGCCAATAAGCCACTGAAGCATATTTTCCCACAAGAACTGATACCATGTGCGGTCCCCACCTCACTGAAATCACCCAGCGTTACATAAGGTACAGATAGTATTCAACGTCACTGTGACATCTATCAACTAGAGTCTACCAGCAAGTATTCAGAAAACGCTTCCTTCTATACATTTCAAAGCATCGTAACCTTTCAAAAGTAAATAATCAAAATAAAAATGAGAAAAAGAAAGGGAAGGGTGGCTTTAGAAATTAAAAAAAAAAAAAATTAAGATGGCAGAAGAACAGAAACCTTGTATCTTTGTATTAGTAACCAAACCTAGAAGTAGTAGAGACTTTTCTCCCTTATTTTGGGGCTTTTATGGCTGAGTTGTTAAATTTATAGCCCCACTTTTAGATTCTGCCAACCTTCAAAATAAATACATGAGCAGTGCTAAAGTAAATTCTCCTATGCTTTCCCCTTCTTTCTTTTGGATGCTTCCCTGAGTCTTGAAGGTAGATTATTCCTCCGCAGCCAACTGTAAAGTTTAACATTCAAATTTATGAGGGATTTAAAAATCATCAGTATCCTTACAGACTATTGGGGGCAACGATGTCACTCAAACTCTGTGCTTCAATCGTCAGAGAAAAGGAAAACAAAGAGAGAGCAACAAGAGGAATAGCTCAGCAACCCAAAGAGCATCATTTAGAAACAAATTTGGCATATTAGCAATAAGGTCAATAAAATATTAAAGAAAATCCAGCATTACAAAGCAATCATATAAAAGTTTGAGCTTCACTTTTAGAAAGACCTTTACAGATTAACATAAACACGTACCTAATCTCCGTTAAGAACCCAAGTAGACTAAATAACCAAAAGAAACTACAATGCAGACATTCTCAACCTTTTCCTATAACATCATGGTTCCTCCAAAGATCCAAGAGATCTTAATTTTTAATTAAAACATATCCTACAGAAAATGTTAAGTGCACAAGCTGGGGAGGTGTATGGAGGTTTATGATCTTGAAGAAGGAGGGATGAAGGACACTGATTATCTGTAAGTTAGGAATGGCTGCCCAGACAGACATTCAAAGTGCAAATGTTACTTCCTCAGGGCTCAAAAGTTGCTATGAGGGAGTGAAGCAGGCAACCGGGAAGAGTAGCTAAAAGTCATGTCTAAAGCAAAAAACCAAAACAAAACAAAACCCCAAAAGACAAACAAAACAAAACAAAACCCAACCAACCAAACAAACAAAAAACCAAAACCAAAACCAAAAACAAAAAAAATAAAACAAAAACAAAAAACAACCACACACACACACAAACAAAAACACTTTAGATGTCACTTTGATGATGCAGTGACCCAAGAAGCAACATGGGAAATGTGGCTGGAAATTCATTCACTGATTCACAGGTGAAAACAGGGAGCTGGGAAAGAACTTAATGAAGTTCAAGGAGTAGTGAGAAATTTGGTGCGGTTAGATGACCGGGAGTAGGTGTTTATGTGAATGGGGGTGATCTCTGAGTGGGAGGACAGAAGAGTAGGTTGGGGCTACACTACAAAAAAACTTTGCATGCCATGCTTACAGAGTTGGAATTCATTCTTTAGACACTGGAGAATCATGAGGATTCATTTCATTCACTCATCACGTATTTATCAAGTGCCCACCATGTGCCAGAAAGGCGCTGTGGGAAACACTAAAATAGTGTAAGATTTGGATTGAGGGTATAAAAATGGATATATCCAATGTAACAGAAGCTCAATAACATCTCAACACAGGAACTTACACCATGAGTCTGCCAAAGCCCAAGCAAAATGAAGATATTACCACCTGTCCTTCCTCCCCTGGAAGTAAGTAGTGACATTTGTAAAACACAAGCAGCTCACATATCCAAAGAATATGTGAAAGAGGAGGTAAAAATGCAAGTTACAGAAACACTGCTTTATGTTCAATTCCAAGGATTGTGCCTTATACTCCTTTGGATGAACACTAACACAACCGAGTTAGGCAAATTTAGGGGAGATAAAATGATCCCATTAAATAGCTTGTCAGACTAGCCCCTAACCAAGCAAAGAAGGCACATTCCCCTTAAGAATGGGTTAGCCTGGTGATGGGTATTAAAGAGGGCACGTTCTGCATGGAGCACTGGGTGTTATACGCAAACAATGAATCATGGAACACTGCATCAAAAACTAATGATGTAATGTATGGTGACTAACATAACATAATAAAATTGAAAAAATGTAAAAAAAAAAAAAAAAAAAAGAATGTTAAACTAAGACCCAACAAAACCTTTTCCATCTTCTGCATCCCTGAGAAACCCCTTGCCTGCAAAACCTTTCTAAAACCACTTGGTCTTGTGAACCTTAAGACAATGCTTGGTCTGGACACTCAGACTTGGCCTCAAGTGCTGAGATCTGAACAGCATCATACAGGGTGTCCATATGATAGAATATAAAAAACCAGGTGACAACCAGATCACATCTCTGTGGTACCTTGATAGGACATGGTGGCCAAATGGATGTATGGACTCAAAGAACATCCTGTCCTTTCTTTGAGTAAAACACCCTCCAGGGGGTAGCATTACAGTTAAAACCTTTTCGTCCAGAACTAATTGGCAACAGTGACCACTTATGAAGAAGCTAGAATTAGGTGAGTCAAATGAGTATCTTTTATACACAAGGAAAGCAGTATTTTTTTTTTTTTAAAGATTTTATTTATTTGAGACAGAGAGAAAGCATGAGGGGGGGAGGGTCAGAGGGAGAAGCAGACTCCTTGCCGAGCAGGGAGCCCGATGCGGGACTCGATCCCGGGACTCCAGGATCATGACCTGAGCCGAAGGCAGTCGCTTAACCAACTGAGCCACCCAGGCGCCCAGGAAAGCAGTCTTTTAACTTTGCAAGTACACGTGGTACAGCCACACACCCACGTGCAGACACACACACGGAGATACATGAGCTTCCGGCATGGGAGAAATTCTCACCGTGGTCATCAATGATTGCCTTCCCTTCGGGAGGCAGGGTTCACCTATCAGATGGTAGCTCAAAATGGGTTTTACTGCCGCGGAGAATGTGCAACGAAGGATCTGGACGGGTTTCCATGTTTGTGTTGGCTCTGGCATTTTCCACGTAGCCAGCCCTGGGAATCCCGAAGAAGACGTGTCCTGTTCCCAGCGCTGTGCACTGCCCCATTGTGTTCCACTTTCCTCACTGGTGAAAGTGAAAACGAAACCAGCACAAACACTCCATTGTTCACTATGAAATATGTACTGGCAACTGGAAATGTTCACAAAACAGACCTGGTTGTGTCATGGCAAGGGGATGTGGAGTGGGGGGGGAGTTACGGGCGCCTTTCCGGCTTCAGAGGTGCGTCCTGCACTTTCGCTGAGGTGCTGAGGCGACAGGGCTTTGGGTTTTTTCCATTATACTCGACTCATGCTCTTGGGTTGATTTACTCAGTATGCACTGGCAGTGTCTGCAGGCTTCTGGGGGAGCAACTCGGCTGCCCGAGCTGAGGCACAAACCCTGCCAGGTCTCCATAGGAAATACAGCACGCACGAAGAGGAAACAAGCATAAACAATTTATTTTCTCCCGTAAAAGATGACATTGTTCTCCCATCTCTGGTCCTGCTTCACTTTGTCAAGTTGGTGGTGCCGGCGGGGTGCTCTAAAGTGAACTATTCCAGACACAGACAGAGAAAATGAGCACAGACTCTGTGATGTGCATATCCAGGGGGCCTGCCTCCAGGCAGGTTCCGACAGGACGATGCTGCTGACCTCCCTGGGCATCTTGCTTCCTGGCCTGACCCTCAGCCCAGGAGGGTTCCTGAGACATAGGACTTGATCGGACTGTGTCCCTTCCCCTTAATGCACGTCCGTCGCTAACTATACATTGCTTTTTGTGGTTATTTTATGAAGATCTGTCTCCTCATTTTGATGAGGAGCTCCACGAGAGCAAAGACCTTGTCCTAGTCCCCATCACCCCTCAGGTTCGCTGACAGTGCTTGGCACACGGGAAGTGATCAGTAATTATTTGTTGACTGAATGCTACGACTCCATTTCATTATTCTTCTCCCTTTGGCTCATCAAAAAGTTTCTGAATCCGCAAAGTTCCTCCAGGGTTTACTAAATGCTACCAAACTAGGGTTAGAGTAGGAAACCATCCACTGCTAGAGTCATAAGATCGGGATGTGAGGAATTCTGAGTTTTTGTAATAATTGTGGTATTAAATAAATGAATGATCTGAAGTACAGTAATGTGGGGAATCATTTATTCCCCAAGTGAGTTTTTCTAATTTGTGGAGCTGTCAAATGAAAGTCTTCCCAGGTTTACTGTTTACTTGTTGTCCTTTGGTGATTTCTACAGAGAGGAAGATGTTTTCAGAACACAAGTGTCTCTCTCTCTCTCTTTTTTAAAGATTTTATTTTTTTATTTGAGAGAGAGAGAAGAGAGCGAGTGAGCAAGTGAGCTCGGGGGGAGGCACAGAGAGAGAATTCCAAGCAGACTCCGCACTGACCAGGGAGCCGGTCACGGGGCTGGATCCCATGACCCTGAGATCACAATCCATGCTGAAATCAAGAGTTGGATGCTTAACAGGCTGAGCCACCCAGGCACCCCCACAACAAGTGTCTCTTAATAGGATAGATGATGTGGGGAAAAAAAAGACCCTTGGTGAAGGGGAATATAATTCACTTAGTGAGAATTTCATTAAGTCACTAAAAAGACGGGAGAAACTTCTTACTCTTCCATTATGGTACAAAGTGGAATTTTCCTCCAAACTATGTGTCTTACACACAAGCACTGGAGGAAAAATGCTAATTGTACCTTTTGTCTAATGGTTGTAGAAAGGCCCTCCAACTACACTGAAAAGTCACTGTAAGGCTGCTCACTGCAGAGCAGAGATGGGTTTGCAGCAGGCCATTCCTGGACTTTATCTCAGCACGTGGAGTTACAGAGACACGAAAAGGAACGACCTCATTTTCAGGTGTAGACTTCTCTCTATCCACAGGCAGCTTCCTAGTGACGGTCCTGGGGGAGTGTCTGGGTGGTCTGGCAAATACATGCGGATATAAAACCATCAATACTGGCATTGCTCTGGGCAGCCCTCGAAAAAGTCTCATGTACAGTGAGCATAGCATGGTGTGTGCACTGTTGCAATTATGCAACCGGGTGATTTTAAGGGGGTGGACACACACAGGAGTGAATCAAGAGAATGTCTGGCTTTTCCTAAGCAACAATCCATTTACGAGACGTTCAAGTCTGCACAAGTTTGGCAGAAGTTTTATTATGAGGTCTACATAAAAAAATAAGTTAGCCAGGGGAAGCCTGGGTGGCTCAGTCCCTTGAGCATCTGACTCCTGATTTTGGCTCAGGTCATGATCTCAGGGTCGTAAGACTGAGCCTGCTTGGGATTCTCTCTCCCTCTGCCCCTCCCCCGCTCTCTCTCTCAACAACAAAAAAGGTAAGTTAGCCAGAAGGTACAATCACGCCTTAGTGTTCTCCACTGTGTCAAAATGTGGCATGAGCTAGTTGTTTTTTGATTACAATTCTAACAAGACTTCAAATATATTTTAAAAAACAGACTATTGGAACATTTGTGGAATCTCTGGATGCCCTTTGTAGAACCCAGTAATTCCACAGAACATAGTCTCATACCCTCTGACGTACTGGAGCCTATGGTGTGGAGAGGAGGAAGGGAGAGGGGATGGTAGGTGAGAGCCAGAAATACAGACGTTTGATTTTCCTGAGCTATTTATGATCCACTTGGTGAATTCAGACTCAACCTGGTCACAAACTGCTTGTCTTGAGTCTCAGTTTCCCCACTTGCAAAGGTGGTTGGCGAGGAGTTCTCCAAACACCGCATCTAACAGCAATAGCACCGTATCACCCTGCGTGCCGTACGGTCCAATTCGGAAAAGCGGTTAATAACGATTTTGCATCACAGAGATGTGAAGAGATGTGAAGACTGCTCCCTCCCTGAGCTGCTATTCATAGCGCTTCATGATGATCAGAGTCATCATCACACTGCTGGTGATGTCCCAGGTTCTGCTCCTCAGACTCTCCGGGTCAGACCTGCGAGCACAACCAGGTGTGGCCAAAACTGCTGGCTGAGTGGCTGCTCTCTATTTTTCTCTTTTATCCTGACAGACAAAAACGAGTTGCACCATACACTGCATTTGACACGGGAAGTACTCAGAAATGCCGACTTTAGAATGAACCTAAATATAATTTTAGCTAGCCTTGTTGTCATTCTGTTGAATAAGCATATATTATTGAAACACTTCTGTCACCAAGATTATATAACCCCGTGAGTCATGATCCTTACACACATCACTTATGTGCAATGGAAAGAACCTCCCTGTAACCTACTCTCTTTGTTTTTCCACAAACGTAGTAGTATTTCAATACTGGTCCCAGGAGTGGATTTTCATGGCTTCAGAGAAATTTCTGATAGAAATAACCCACGTCAGGTATTAAGTGTAACAGGGTCCCACCGCTCTCCACAGTCCCCAGCTCCTTCCTACACCACAAGAGGTCTCACACACATATTTACATGCATTCCCATCCCAATGTGCACACTCTGCCCGTTTGTCTGCAAACTGTTGCCCTCAGACTTGGGTGGACACACAAGTGGTACAATCTGCTGTCAGGAGGAAGGACCCATTCGGGTCAGGGAATTGCAATGCCCTGAGTGTGGCGGGAAGGGGGGGGGGGTCTCAGACTCCAGCTGGAGCATCTCCCTGGCAGCCTGGATTCGATGCTCCACGAAGGGAGGCCCGGCTGGTACGGGGCCAGTGCAGGCTCCTCTAAAGTGTGACATCCAGGCCAGGGGCCCCTCCTGTCTGAGTCTGAGGCATTCGCTGTAGCCATTCACGTCTTCATTCTACAACCTTTAAATAAATAGGTATTTGTTACACACCCTAAGTTACGCACCACCCACAGCTACGACAATCGTCCACTCTTAAACGGTCCTAAATTTCTTCCCAAAAGGCCAATTCCTTCCAGGAGCATACAGCCTGATATAGAGGACCCTAAAAATAATTACAACCAAGAGAGAAAACGGTGTTATGAAAGACATGAGTAAGATGTCATTCTGAACCACTGAAGTTCGAGGAAGGTGGGACTGATTTCTGCAGGGAGTACCAGAAGGGGACATTTGAGTCAGGCTTTGGAAGAGAACTAATATATTAGCATTTCTCATGGCTGTACGATGCCAGTTTCGAATCAGTTAACTTGTAATTCCTTTAACATTCCACAGATTAAGTTGATTCCCAGGTCCTGTATGACATAACCCTCTAAAAAATGTGTATTTCCAGGAAGTGGAGCACAGTCTTTTTCTCTTCAAGAAATTCTAAAAATAAATACCAGTTCAGTCTGAAAAACTGATTCTAAGTCTTTATATATCACCACATATACGGTAACTAATGCAGCACTATACTAAACGGACTTTTCCTTAAATAGAAAAACACAAAACAATGGGAAAAATTTTAAATGCAGTACCCTTTAGGAATCATAACCTTTATTACGGACATTAAATTCCAGCTATCGTTCTTGCAAATAATGTCAAATTTCTTCCAGTGTCTTTCCCAGTTGCTAGTATTTTTTACTTTATGTCACCATATGAAATACAGAGTATGCAGTACGAATTAGACACTGAAAAATCAGGTATTTATGACTGCCTTTCCCCTTTTCTCTGTGAAATAATTTGTCTACATTTTCCTGTCTGAACATATCAACTTTCAGCAAGAATGGAATGTTAATTGATGTTACGCACAAGCTGGGCTATCATTCCTCAAATTTAATAAGCAAAAAAATAAAAATAAAAAAAATAAAGAAAAACCCAACTGGGTTTCCTGTTTTTATTTATGGTTTTTTGTGCCCATTTCGGGGGAATCAAAATAAAGAGTCTGTCTCAGTTATGCCTCATCCTTCCCTCAATTAAAGTACCCAAGGAGATCAGTTCCTTCCATTTGCTTCCCCAATGACCACTGGAATCACAAAGCCTATTTAAACCTTTCCTTAGGGACGCCAAACAACATGCACAACTATATTCTAGGGAAGCCCACAGCCTACCTAACCCTTCCCACTGGGGAAACACACAGACTCAGCAGTTCGGCTGAGATTATATAAGAATACAAGGGCTCACTCGAACCAGCCCAAAGCTGAGGCGTATCCTTGAAATACCGTCTTGTGCTTTGTCTCCTCAAAACCATGATTTCTCTTTCAACAATGGTGACACACTCCAAGGAAACCTCTGTAAAAATTCTGACGCCCTAGGTAAAGCATAAAATGTTGGGAAAGTATGTGGTCTTACGTGTCCAGGTTGTAGTAACCATATTTTGGCGGTGGGGAAATGGAACACTTTTGTAAACTGAATGTTTTCCTAAGCCAAGATACCTCAGAGAATTTCCAACGCCCCTTCTGTCTGTTCCTCAGTTGAGGCATTATGCGAATTCGGGTACACAATTCTTTGGTGGGCAGAATATCAGCCTCCTAGTGGTCACTGCCATCCCCCAAGTCATTAGGATGACCGAAGATGCTGCCATACATTTCTCAGCAATGCCCTCCCCCCAGGGCAGTGCCGCCCCCGACGGAGAATCGCTTCAAGGCTAGAAATGGACTATGTGAAAAATGACATATTGACCCAAGAAGAGTCTTTTTTTTTAAGGCTTCATCTAATGCTTTGAGGACAATTTTTATAGTCTTCATGGACCCAAGGGGATTCTTGGCACCAACCTCCTACCCCAAGTAAGTAGCACCCCAGGATATTCCCTGGCTTTTTGTATCTCTGCATGAATTCACTGCATGTAGAACAGGTCTTTCAAAGATAAAAGTTCTTAGTGCCTACTTCACGGTTTTGTGTCTGAAGGAGACAAAAAAACCCTAGGATACCATAACTGTCATTCTCTGACAAAACAGGCCCTTGGGTTTACCCTTTGTATTTTGGCTTGGACGAAGGCATCACCCAGCAGCGGAGGTGGGGTGGGGGGAGGCTGCTGCGCTTTCGTGGGCCAACCTAGTTCACTGTAAATTCAATTTCTTCTTCATAGTCAGCACCATAGCTTCAGAAGAGTGCTTTCACACACCTGTGTAGGTACCTGGCTGTTTCTCAAACCAGGATGCTACAGACAGATCAGCGTTCCTGGGACTCTGCTTCCCTAAACCCTTGAGCTGTGTTTCCCCAGATTTTGTGTATGCAGCTCTGAAAACAGTGGTTATGGCAAAAAGCATTTGGAAACTTGTAACTGATTCCTTTCTAGTGGTGACAATGTAACGGATGGTTTCTGCAATGGGTCCTGTCTGTGACAAGCCCAGTCTGGATGCGTCTGTAGTGGTAAGCAAAATCCTTTCTTTCTAGCCCTGCTTTTTAAAAAGTGCAAAGACATTCTGTCCACCAACTGAGCACAGGCAGTAATAATCTTAGGGGCATGGTATGGGGGCAGTTCGTCATTTAAAAGAGGAAACCTAAGCTTAATCAAAGAATAGCACTTTCTCACTCACCACTGAGGTAAGAGCCATCTGAAAACTGTAGATGCGGGCAAGGCCGAAGTCAGCCAGCTTTATTTGTCCACTGCTGGTCACCAGAATGTTCTGTGGTTTTAGATCACGATGCACTACTCGGTGAGAATGAAGAAAGTCTAGACCTCGGAGAAGCTGAAACATCATATCCTAAATAAAACCAAAAAAGAAAATCAATAAACTGTCCCAAAAGAAATTTCAACAGGCTGAATCCTCAGTGCTGGAAAGCATTCGATGAATAAATGAATTCGTCTCCTTTCCTACCTCTCCAGTCTCCCATTCTCAAGGTCACTAACAAAAAATTTCACATTGACCTGTATTTTATTAACGAAAGTAAACTTTAAAAATAGTTTCAGATGGTATGGGAAATATTCTGGAAGATAAATACCAAACTGGTGTCTGTAGTGAACTGGGGAGAGGAAGTAAGTGGTAAGAGGGACACATTTTTTATCTCATACACCTTTATATGGTTCAATATGTTATTTCAACAATTAAAATCCAGTAAATGATAATAATATTAATGGTAATTCCTACTACTTTTTTTTTTTTTTTTAAAGATTCTATTTATTTATTTGAGACAGAGAGAATGAGAGAGACAGAGAGCACATGAGAGGGGGGAGGGTCAGAGGGAGAAGCAGGCTCCCTGCCGAGCAGGGAGCCTGATGCGGGACTCGATCCCGGGACTCCAGGATCATGACCTGAGCCGAAGGCAGTCGCTTAACCAACTGAGCCACCCAGGCGCCCTAATTCCTACTACTTTTATAGCACCGAACACTAAGCAGTCACTACATGTCAAGCACTGTTCTAAACACATTCTGTTTAGTAACTCAATATACAACCCAACACTGAGGTAAATAATAGCATTACCTCCATTTCATAGGCCTAGAAACTGATTCCCAGGTGTAAATAATTAGCCCCAAGTAACAGCACTAGCCAAGAGATAAGTCTTGATTCCAACTATAGCCTAGAAAAAGTGGGTTCAAATCCTCAAAGCACTCCTTTATTAGATCAATGTTTGAATGAGTACGTGAAGCCAGGTAAGCCATTCAGTCTTGCCAAGCCTCCATTCTCCCGTCTGTAAAATGGGGAAGCAACAAAACCTACTTCAGAGGATCACTGTTTGTAAAGCACTTAGCATAGTAGTAAGCGTTCAATAAATGGCAGCTCTTACTGCTATCATTATCAACTGGCATGGAGACGGGGTGGGGGGGGTGTTCAAAAAATAAACCAGTGTCACATCTTTTTCTAACTTTGGAACCGGTAAAATTAGAGAGAAGATTTAAACCTCAGAAACAGTGTCTGAAAGTAGGAATTTAAGATGCTGACCACTGGATCCTTCGAAATCTCGGGCTAACAAGATTGACCTTCCCTCCAAGATATTGTGCAAATGGTGTACACAAGGGAGGATGGAATTATTTTGTTCATATAAGGATTAGAAAAATGGGAGGGCAGCATCATGGGCCTCAGAGCCGGCTGAGACTGTAAGGACACACTTGTTCACCAGCTGGACCATATTTGGTTATTGGTTCACGGTCCTGGTTTTTCGTTCAGAGCTGGGAGTTCTGTCTTTACATGCCAGCTTGTAGAAAACCAAAGCCTCAGTTTTCCATAGAATGAAGAGAAGATAGTGCTTATTTTTTATAGTATTATGAGATTACATGAAGTACCGTATGCAAAGTGGGTGGTGCAGTTCTGGCACGTGGTAAGCATTCAATGAATGACAATCATTCAAGTGTCCTGTTTCCCCAGGGGAGACAGTCAAAAACAACTGTAAGACAATGTGGCCAGTGCCATCAGGAACTTGCTGAATCCTTAGCATTGGAAACAAAGCACGGAGCAGAGGTATGCAATGTCACAGGTGTACTAGAATCCCTTTGAGATGCACCTCCATGGACATTCTGGCTCAGAGGGTTTACATTCTAGGTTTTCGAAGGCAAAACTCTTGGCAAAAACTGCACTGGTGAGGGTCAGTCCTTCAGGACCTGAGAACCATGGCAAGTCACACACCTCACAATACACACACTTCCAGTGTGAAAATGAAGCATGCAATGTTAACGAAAGCACTGGGGCAAATCAGTCATTACTGGAAACGTATGCACGTGACTTGTAAGCCCTGGATTTTAAACAGCATGATTAACCCATGCCGGCCTATCATCTTTCCCTTCTTATATATGCTAAACACCACCCATTTAACAGTGTACAAAGAATAAATCTGTTTGGTTCATTTTTCAGTGTTCAGATGCTTTAAAAAGACAATTAGCAGAATAAAAATGTTAAAATTTGAAGTAATTAATAATAAAGCCCATCTAAAGTTTATAAAAAGCCTGAACCAGAGGAAAAAAAATAGTGTGTATTGCTTTTATTTCGGTATTTATTTATATAGGACATACTACGTCTTTCTTATTAAATTGGTACATGCTTAATGCAGAAACATAAAATTTTTTAAAAAATCCAGAGGAAGGTGGCGCCTGGGTGGCTCAGTCGGTTAAGTGTCTAACTCTTGATTTTGGCTCAGGCCATGATCTCCGGGTCATGAGATGGCAGTGCGCAGTATGCTTGTCTCTCTCTCTCCCTCTGCTCAAGTGTGAGCGCGCGTTCTCTCAAATAAATAAATAAATAAATAAATAAATAAATAAATAAAAATATTTTTCAAAAAATCCAGAGGAAGAACAGAAATCACTCAAAATCCTACCATTCAGAGAACAGAGAAAACTTCACTGTTAAATAATTTTTGTCTTTCTGGTCTTCCAAAAATTACAGATGTTGCTGTATTTGTAAGTATAAGTATATCGTATTTACATATATAAATATTATATATAACGTATAGCACATATAAAGAATATTAATATACACTTGTATTTATAAATAAAAATGATTATTATTCTGTACACATCATTTTGTGATTGTTTTAAAAACACTTAATGATTCATTATGAATATTTTTGCCACGTCAACAAAATTCTTCTACAATATATCTTTTTTTTTTAAATGCAACATGATTTTTAATAGCGGCATGGTTTTCCTCCCTGGGATATGCCATAATCATTATTATTTGGTTTTAGTTGCGTTATTTTGGAACTTATACTGAGAGTCTAGTTCCCCTTCATTTAAAGTCTGGGGTACATTAAAATGACTTGTCACCATTGTATCTATTACAACCAACACAGTTTAAGTAGTGCCAAGCCATATAAGTGCACTAACACTGATTCTATGTAAATGATGCTTATAGATGTATGGGAAGTTGATTTTACATAAGGATTACCATTCTTTAGATTTTATTAGGCTATTTAAAAAATTTTTTTCGGTGAGCAAATAGGGTTTTCTTTTAAACCTACAATATCCAGCTACAGTTCCCCTACAATATCCAGGGGAACTATGTGAGCTTTAAATTAAATGATTTATAAATTTTTTGCCCAAGTCTCATTATCTTCAGTAATTCACCTGTGAGGTAGGTTGATGCACGTTATAGACTTAGAATAAGCGTTATGTGGGAACCCTCCTCAATCTTTAACTGTCATTCACTGGAACACCTAATCTCGAAGGGAGAATACACTCTGCCATGTCAGGGACTCCAATCAAAAAGAAGAATAAGACATGGTCCCAATTCCTGAGAATGATATGAATGAATAAAACTGTAACACTAAACAAGGCAGGAAAAACACCTTTCCTTCAGAATCACAAGAAGTGCTTGGATCAAAGACATTTCAAAGGATTCTTTACTTAAGTTTATTATCTGTTCGATCTCAGTTTATAGTATTGTGAGACATACTTTTAAATTAGCTCCTCAAGATTTTAATCTAAATTAATCTTATACAAGATACATATTTCACAGTAATCCTGGTGATACAAGGCAATGAAACTACGGATACTGCCAATTAAGGCTCTTTATGTTAAACAGAGATTTTTACATTACAGTGCACAATTCTGGTAGCAAAGGTTTAAACATCTAGTCATACTTAGGATACCTAACAGTCACTTGGGGTCCTCACTCTGTATCTTTCTGAAGCATGTTTCAACAGGACACCATCATGGAATGAAGTCTGGCTCCCAGTGATTTTGGGTGGGGTTTTGTCCTTGGTCACCCCCTTAGAAGATTCTGGACTTCAGTCTGAATACTAGAAATCTGTAAAGCTGTGTAATAATTTCTTATAGGTGTTCTAAAGGTTCAATCCTGTTATTTCTTCAAAAAACAAACAAACAAACAAACAAACTGAAAACTTACCTCAAGCTTTTCTAATGGGAAAAACTTTTATCATTGGGTCTTTTTTTCCAACTACATAGTGTAATTAGTTCCAAAAGACACTAAAACACCCAATTTATACCATATAGTAAATCACACAAATAACAGCTTTCAATGGACAATTCTGGATTTTTGGCTTTATCTATGTTGACATAGTCATGTCCTCAAGGTTTTAGTGACAAAAATGTACATCAACAGCCTATCTATTTAAAAACTAAAAATAAAACATACACAACCTGTAGTCAATCATTTTTGTCCTCCTTATAGTGTGTAAATTACAGTGTTTTCAAATTTGTTATTCAAGTTTCAAGTATCTTCATAATGATTTGTTGTTTCCTACAAAGGCCTCCTATCTAGCTTGTTTTCTATGGAGGGTATTACAGGAGTCTAGAGTCTAAAATGGATCACATACAACAAAGGTATTTTACATTAAACTGACACCATGTTGGTTTAAGGTAGGGGTTATGATTAGGAATAGAAATAAAAGATCACGATCGCTTACACATAAAGGGTGATGGTAAAAGCCATAAAGAAAGGAGAGCCCTTTAATAATAATGACAATAATAATAATGACAATTCTAAGGCTAGTCCTAGAATCTTTTTTTGTTTTTGTGGATCATGACTATATGTTTTAAAATTTTTAATCGTGGTGAAATACAAATAACATAAAACTGACCATCTTAACCATTCTTGAGTGTAGATTTCAGTACTGAGTTTATTCACACTGTGGTGCAACCAAGCTCCAGAATTTTTCCATCTTGCAAAACTTAAACTATACCCATTGAACAATTCCCCATTTCTCCCTCCTCTCCAGACCCTGGCAACCACTCTCCTGACTCTCTATTTCTATGAATCTGACTACTCCAGATACCTCAGTGTAACTAGAATCATACTGTATTTGTCTTTTTGTGACTTGCTTACTTCACTTAGCAAAATGTCCTCAAGATTCAATCATGTGGTAGCATATGTCAGAATGTCCTTCCTTTTTAAGGCCGAATGATATTCCATTGTATGTATATTCCACATTTTGCTTATACATTCATCTGTTGATGGACATATGGGTCGTTTCCACCTTTTGGCTACTGTGAATAATGCTGCCACGAACGTGGGCATACAAATATCTCTTTGCAACCCTGTTTTCAATTATTTGGGATATACATACCCAGAAGTGGAATTGCCAGATTTAGTCCTAGGATCTTTTAAAATCACAGTTCACCTGTAAAGCATGGTATGATATTACTGCATAAAGCAATAGAGTAGTGAATAACAAAGCCACGTCTGGGTCAGCTGGCAGGTCCTTCAAACACTGGTGACTTCACTCACTCCTATTTCTGTGCACAGGGAGAATCTGCTGAATGTCTCCACATCAAGCTGACTGTATGGTACACACCTTTATTCTACTTCAAAACTTGACAGAAGCTCCTTCATGCTTCCACTGATCAATTCCCAACAACAACAATGGGCTGCAAAGACTGCTTTATCAACAGGTTCCCCCCACTTCTCATTTTGGTCCTCAGGAGTCCCCAAAGAATGCCTAAAATCACATCTAAATCACAAAGGGCAAAACAAATTCTGACAAAGCAAGAGGGGGGTTAAAGCCGGTTCCTTAAAACTTCAGATCACCTGGAAAGCTGTAATTCATGAATTCAAAGCAAACTATAAATGGGAGGACCTGGAGATGAGCTGCAAGTCACATGTGAGCTTTGTTCCAGTCAAGCTGTCTCCTATTCTCTGTCACTTCATCACACTGTGCCCCAGCCAGGGGTGGGGTGGGTGGGAATGGGATAACTGAGTAAGGGCAACACATCGCCTTGGGACTCTTCGGCAGAAACAAAGGCAAGGCCCCTAATTGCAAGTGCTGACTTTCTATTTTTACTGCTTCTAGGCAACTGGATAAAAGCATAATAAAAGTGGCTTTGTATGCCAATTTTATTAATAAAATATGTATTCTAAAGAGAGAATGAAAAGAATCCATATATTATTCATTCCTGGAAGTGATGATAATGCTGAAGTAAGTAAAGAATCGGTCTCAACTAACTAGAAATAAGAAAAGAACAACTAATTTTCACCGAGGCTGGAAATGTTGGTATTTGAAGGACAATGCAATGACTAAATGGACAGTCTGAAAGAAGGAATCATTATGTCACCATGATGGCTATTATTAACCCACAGTGGAAAGTCATCGGGAATTGAAACTACAAATAGCAATGTTAATTATAACTTTTTTCAGAGCAGGATATAAAAATCAGCATTGCATAAATAAAAAAATACAAAGCACAAGTGCCTAGAGGTTATTGACTAATGATCCAAATGGTTTTTGTCCTATGCACATTGTTTTGTGATCTTTTTAAAACATTTAACAACACACTGTGGATATTGCCCCATTTCACCGCATATTCTTCATAATAATTTTTTTTTAACAATATGCTTTTTAATGGCTGCATTTGGAAAAATACCTTCTTATCTTTTTCCCCATTCTCCTTCTCATTTCCCTCTTTTGAGAATTTTCCCCTCACTTAAGTACTTCCCTCCTCTCCAAATGAGGTAATATATTACAAAAGTTGGTTTTCTGCTCCAGAGTGGAGCATATTATTATTTGCCTCCTGTAAGACATTGTTGGTTGCCAGCCATGAAGGATTGGTCCAAGGTAATCACATTCCCATTTGTTAGGAACTGATCCAGGGATGGACATGAGACCTAGTGTTAGCCAATGAGACATATGGGCAAATCTGCTCCAGAGTTTCGGGAAGTATTTTTCCCCTTTATAAGAGGACCACAGTAGAAAATTCTTGCTGTACTTCCTCCTCACCTCCCAGTCCCCACCCCCATCCGGGCATCTTACACTAGAAGTGCTACTGCTTGAGGATATGACCTTGCAGCTGTAGCAACCATCTTGAAACACAAAGGGAGACATCATCTGCAGAGTGTAATGAGGGAAAGAGTGGGTTTTCGAGGATATTGCTGAATAGCTGCATCAACTCGGGCTGCCCACCTCTAGCCCTGTAGTTACAGCAATAATGCCCTTATTTAAAGCTATTTTTTCATTGAGTGTTCTATAATGTGCAGTTGAAAATTATTCTAACCAATCAAACTTAACTCAAATTATATTAACTAAAACCTGTTAAGGTCACTATCTTTCATTTACAGCTCTCTTTGCCTGACGCCCCCTCCCCCGTCACAGGGCATGTACCAACATTCCTTTCTTGTTGCCAGTTATCACTTCCAGGTGGTTATCTTTTTCTCTTTGAAACTTACACCTCCTTCCATTTATTGTCACAACATCCTCTTCTTCATCGCTATCACTTGCTATCAATCCTCCATATTCCTCAGGGTCTCATCCCCTCTACCCTACATTCACCATTTTCCTGCATGACTTCAACATTATGCAGGATGCCCTAGCTAGCACCTTAACCTCAGAGACCTTTGACTTCTTTAACCCCATTCCATTATTTGCCATTTATTCCCATGGCTAAAAACAGGAATGTGTGATCACTCAACTCTGATATAAAATATTTTAATTAAAAAACGTTTAAATTACTTTAATTACATTTATTTGGATATCAATATATCACTTAAATTTACAGAAGCTTATTAGACAGCATAACTAAGTAAATTTGGAGAGCAACTTCTTCACACACCATTTGCTAGATCTGCCAATTCCCTCCTCTCTCTTGTTGGTCATTTTATCTTATCTTCTATACAAAGCTTAACCCTCAATTAGCCCAACCACTCTTTCTTTCTTGGCTGTTATACCTATATTGCAGAGAGCTGTTTGGGTTGAGGGGGGAATGATCATGTATGTGTCCATTATCAATATGAAGTCAGCCTCCAATCCTGATTATCATAGTGCCAGGTAATCCTACTGGTCCTTAATAAGCCCTCTTGCTGTCCTTATAAGCTAGTCTGAATTTTTACCACTGTCTCCCTACGTTATCGTCTTCCTTTCTTCTCTTAGCACTCTAGCCTACGCTCCACTACAGGAAGAAACGCAGACCATCAAGGGAATGCTATTACCTCCCTTGTGTCCACCTATAAATTTATAAGCACTGGCACCTAGCCCTCTCCTTTATCTTCTGATAGGAAAGATTTCCTTCCTCCTACATAGTATTCATCTTCCTCCTACACTCTGGGTCACATTCAATTCAGCTTATTCAAGTCGCCATTGCTCTAACTAGCCATTCCCTTACCCTCTCTGTTGTCCCTTGACCAATAAACAACCCAAGTGACCCCCTTCTTTTTTTTAAGATTTTATTTTTAAGGAATCTCTACACCCAACATGGGGCTCGAACTTACCACCTTGAGACCAAGAGTCATATGTTCCACCAACTGAGGCAGCCAGGCGTCCCTCCCCTTCTTTTCTCAGACAATGATCTTTACACAGCAATACACATTTTCCTATTTCTCATCCACATCATGTCACTACAGTGAATGGAGCTGTGGCAGCTCGTGCAAGATCACTAATAACCACTCGTTTGCCACAACCAATGGGACATTCTACTCCTAACTTAACCCTGCCATGGCATTTCACACTGGATCCCTCCCTCCCCTTCGCTGTTCTCCAAAAGAAAAAGATCTTCTATATTTCTGATTAGAAATGTAACACATATTCACTGTTAATATAAAAAAAATCAAAACACAAGGAAAAACATAAATACCACCCACAATTCTCCCATCCAAAGATAACCACAATTAACATACTGGTGTATCCTTCCCTAATTTTTCTATACACGTATTCTCAAATAGAAAGTTATTTTCTGTTTTATAAATGGAATACTAGTATATATGATTCTGTAATTTCCTTTTTCACATCATAATGTATACTGAACTCATTTGCATGTAAAGGAATACAGATCTACTGCCCAATTTTTAATGGTCATGTGCTATTCTACTTTTATTTGTATACTATCTTTAGCCAAACGTTTTTTTAAAGATTTGTTTATTTTTAGAGAGAGGGAGAGAGGGAGTGGGAGTTGGAGGGGGAGGGACGGGGGAGAGGGAGAGAGAGAGAATCTGGAGCAGACTCCCCGCTGAGTGTGGAGCCCAGTACCGGGCTCCATTTCACGACCCTGAGATCATGACCTGAGCTGAAATCAAGAGTTGGGTTTTTAACAGACTGAGCCACCCAGGTGCCCTTAGCCTGATCTTTTTAACATGCAGACCTGATCCCATCAGATCATTCTCATGCTTGAATGCCCTCAGACAAAGCCCATCTGGCTCTCTGGTCTTCGATCTTGGACTCCTAAGGACTTCCTCCAACTTTACTCACTCACTGCTCTATGGCCCCATCTTCTGAAAGAGGCCTCTGCTTTAATCACTCTTCCTTCAGATATACTAGACTTCTAGGACACTGTATTAATAGGTGTCTGTAAATGTTCAATGACTTTTCACAGAGGAGTGAGACCCAAACTGCATTGGAAATGACTATGAAGTCTATAAACACCATGAGCTTAAAAAGAACTCACTGACTCTCTTCCCAAGGAGGAATACTCTGGCAGGTGATAAAACTCTAGGGAAACAGAAAAAGTAGGTGTGGATTAGGGGATAGGGACCAAAGAGGCATAGCACAGAGATCAGTATTCCTACCTGTTAGCCATTAGAGCATCTTCTTATGTGTGTTAAGACTTTTGGTTCATTATTTCAGAAATATAATACCCCTAGGTCTATAATGAACACTGAAGCATGGAATAAAAACAGTGAAAGATGTTTTCTTTCTATCTTACCAACTCTATCCAAAATTCCTGCAACCTGATCATCAAGAGACATCGATTTTAGCACACAGTTCCACAGTTAGAGGTATGACTCTAAGTAAGTCACTTCTCTCTCTCATCCCTAAGAGAAGCATTCTTTTTTTTTTTTTTAAAGATTTTATTTATTTATTTGAGACAGAGAGAATGAAATACAGAGGGCATGAGAGGGAGGAGGGTCAGAGGGAGAAGCAGACTCCCTGCTGAGCAGGGAGCCCGATGCGGGACTCGATCCCGGGACTCCAGGATCATGACCTGAGCCGAAGGCAGTCGCTTAACCAACTGAGCCACCCAGGCGCCCCCTAAGAGAAGCATTCTATAGATCAAATTACTTTGCTTAAGACATCACTTGGGTGCAGAATCAGACCACTGGCTAAATCTTCTAATCCTTTAATTTCATATCACCACATCAATGTTTCTCGAAGTGTGGTCTCTTAATCCAGTGCTACCGACTAATTTCCATTTCCTCTTCGCCACTAACCAACTGACTAACCAAGGCCCAACTTTTCTGAACCTCAGTTTTTTATTCATAAAAATCAGGATGGGGCATCTGGGTCGCTCAGTCGGTTAGGTGTCTGACTTTGGCTCAGGTCATGATCTCAGGGTCCTGGGACTGAGCCCTGCATGGGTCTCTGAGCTCAGCAGGGAGTCTGCTTCTTCCTCTTCTCCCTCTGCCTCTCCCCCTGCTTGTGCTTCTGCGCGCTCTCTCTCTCAAATAAATGAATAAAATCTTTTAAAAAATCAGGATAAATTCTGCCCTGCCTCCATCACAGAGCTGCAGAGATATAATTATTATTATTGTATATTAAATATTTGATTTGTTTTTTAAATTGTCAAGTGCTATTGAGCTAGATTGTAAATTTCTTGAGAAATAGGAATGTGGGGCTTGTTTATACTCTCCATGGAATCCAACAAGGCACCTTACACAGGGAAATCTGTTGATTTTACTTGATTTGATGAATTACTTAACAGTGCATAGACAGGCATGAAGATGAAATATAATGACTTTTGCTCTTGGCTCTGTGTACAGGAGTTATATAAAACATCCTCACTAATTAAGCTGATTCCTGAGTCGTTAGTGAAAACTAACAATTTTCCATTGTGGTTTATCAGTTATTCACTAAGAATTTATTGAGTATTTGCCAAGTGGAAAGACAAAAGAAATTTCTCTTGCAAATGTATATAACCTAAGCAAGCCACCTACATGTGAGATGCAAATTTCCATTTTTGAGGGCAGTATGATTTAAAAGAAAGGCCACTGAATTTAGAGCTAAGAGCGTTGCATCTGAATTTCTACTTACTAGTTATATAATTTAAGGCAAGTCATTTGCAACAGTTGTGGGCCTTGGTTTTCACATCTATAAAAATGGAAATAACCCTGAAGAGACTTAATAAGATATTACATATTTATATATAATTACATATACTGTAATAATATATAATTACATATAATTAGTAGGACATGACATATTTAAGTACTTTACATGGTGTAAAGTGAACACAACGCATTGCTGCCACTTATTCCAAAGATACAGGAAGTCCCTACTACGTGTCAGGCATTGTGTAGGTGATGTTACACACACACACCTAAGACAGAGGCTCAGGGCACCCTTGTTTGGATGGGGAGAGAAGATGTAAATGTGCACCTACACCCTTCAAGTCAGTATACGGCAAGGACGACAATCGGCGTAAGGTGTTACAGGCGCTGAGCTAAAGCACTGAGGAGGAGGCAGCATCCACACTGACCTTGGAGTACTCCCAGGTGTTGGGGAAGCATGTGCCTGGAAGACCTCATTAGCAGAGGTTTTGGAGGACAACTGCCTAGGTGTTCGAGGCCCAGCAACAGCCCCTGGAGAGGGGTCGCTGCTGAATGGGACCGCCCCGCAAAGGGTTTTACTGCTGAGCCTGTGGGAGTTTATAGAGCCTTATCTTGTAGTCAGCAGGAAACTCGTGAACCTGTGTAAAAGAATGGTGTGTCGTTACTGATGGTTTAGCATACAGAATAGATGGGAGGTGCCATAAGGAGGCTATTATTCTACTCTAAGACAGTAAGGTCTGCATTAGAACATCAGAAAGGGAAAACAAGGGGAAAGTCGATTCAAGAGACAAATGCGATATGCGAGTGTTTTCACGGGTCAACTTCAACAGGCCATCTTCTGAGGGCTCCGCTACATCTCCAGGTTACATGCTGGGTGGCCTTGGGCCTGTTATTTAAGCTCGCCTCCCCTAGCATCAAGCCCTAGTTTCCTCATCCATAAAATGGGGATAACACTTTCTTGCAGGCTGGTTGTGAAGGCTCAAACTAGTGTGTGAACCTCCCAGCTTCGGGACTGGTGCCACTAAGTCCAGAAGAGGACCCATCATTAGCAATGGCATCTGGCTAAGTTCAGATCCATCTAGTTTTCTCCTGGTAGTACATGGACAGCCTCTCATCTTCCCAAACAGTCATTATTAAGATCAACAAGCACTACTGTGTGCATATTAAACGGTACAAATTTTAAAATATTTATTTTAACTAAATCAAGTGTTGTGTTGCCTGTTCTTTATTTTGAAAGTCTAAAGATCGCTAGCATCTTAGATCTAGAAGCATCCTCAGAAATTAACTGTTAATATTCATGGAATGCATTATAGGCCTCTTTTTGTAAATAACCCAACTTTCTAAGGTGGTTTTAAGTTGCTTTTTACTTTGTACCTGAAGTGATTTTTCTACAAGGCCTCCAACTGGGGACATTCCCTCAAACTCTCTGATGGTTGTTTTCATGTGATCACAATCATTTACTCTAAGAATGCAATAGAATTTTTTACTTAATCAACATATATATTCAGAAGCTACTACTGAGTAGGGAAAAACATTACTAATGAACTTTATTACATAATTAACTTTGGTTGCTTTCCCAGCTTAACAAATAAGAATTAGAATTTGTGATGTTATTTCCTTATGTTATCCATTAATGCTGAACTATGTGCATTCCAATACAGAGAGGGGGAGAGGAGCAAATGAGAACTCTGAAAAGAACACTTAGCTTCATTTGGTCAAAAAATGGTCTTTACAAGGGTTTTTATTATAGGTCATAAAACACTGCTTACCACAATGTACCTCTTTCCTTGAAAAAGAAAAGAAATCCTTGCAGTGGTGAGAAGCTGAAAACAACACACTGTGTATTCATGCTTCCTTCCCATAAACACATCTGTGCATATTATCTGTTTTGGGTAAAGTTGCATGCACAGCTGTTTATGGGGGCTCAACATTTTTTATTCCATGTTGTTGCAAGGACTGAATTTTTAAGCTGAGCCTGTAAGGAGAGAGCAAATGCATCTCCAGGGGGAGGAGAACCATATGCTCCTCACTAATAACTCCTTCGATACAGGAAGAAGAGGCTCTGGGTGGTCGTATCTTGTCAGGAAAAGCATGGAGGTCAAGAGAAAAGGGATCTTTAAGCTAAATGGAATTGAAGAGCTATGCACCAAGGCAAAAATGAAAATGAGGTTAAGAATCTAATTGTCTTACAAAGAATTCAGCAAGTTAACCATTAAAATAGGCAGCACAATAGGAATTGTCCAGGAAAGATGGGCTGGAGAACTTAGTATTTTAAGAGATCTAGGTATAGGTACATATATATACACTGAGTGTGGCTCTGGGTTAAGGATGTCCCTCCCCAAAACTTCTGGGACTGATCGTTGTCTCAAACCTGCCCCTCTTTTGCCTCCCAATCTTTTCCTGGCGCACCCGAAACTCCCAGTCAGTATTTCTGATCATTCTCTTTCTAGGCACCACAAAATCCTCTCTCGCACTTCTCCTCACGCTGATTCTCCAAGGCCTCATTCTAGTAACTACCTGCCCAGACCTACTCCTACAATTAAAGCTGCTGATAGAAAATCACCACATCATGGTCTCCACTTTCATCTGGACTTTTCAGTATTACCTTCTCTGGGTCTCTGGTAAGCTCCCTGTTTTTTTGCCTACAGTGGTTACATTCACCATTTGTTTGTGTTCCCAATTATGTATCTCAAAAGTATCTTAAATTCTAAATTCTGCCTTAACCTCCTCACCGTATTTATTCATGGCTCCAACATTTGGTCATATTCTGATGTATCCCAAGTCATAATGGCAGCTGGGACCGCTCTCTTGAGTTTCAGACATGCAGACTTCAAAGCTTCCTATTCACATTTTTTGGAATATTCCACAGCAACTGCAATCTCGGTATGTCCCCAAATAATAATAGTTTTTCCATCCCCATCAAACTCTGTTCTTCAGCCTATATATTTCTTACCTTATAAATGGTATCACCACCTACCTAAATGATCAAGTCAAAATCTGACAGACATTTTAGATTCCTTCTCTTCTTCCGACCACATAGCTATCAGTCACCAAATCCTGGTAATTATAGTTCCTAAATTACATATGAAATCAGCCCTTTTCTCCCATTTCCAAGGTCCTTGTCAAGTTGCCAGTATCTCTTGCCTGGATAATTGTAATAGTGTTCCAACACAAATAAGCTATCTATCTCTGGACTGAAGCATCTTTAATCTTTTCTCCAGTGTCGACTCAAAATATATCTAAAATATAAATCTGAATCATACAGAAGTCCTCTACTGTTCACTATAAGACAAAGGCAGAGCTTAGCTTGCTACCTAAAGCATTTTAATGTCGGATCCCTAACCACCTCTGGTTTTATTTCTGGCTGTTTCTATGGTCCAAAGGTGACGAACTCTATTATATCTTTTTTTTTTAAGATTTTATTTATTTATTTGAGAAAAAGACAAAGAGCGTGAGAGAGAGAGCAGGATGAGCAGGGGGGAGGGGCAGAGGGAGAAGCAGACTTCCCACTGAGCTGGGAGCCTGACATGGGGCTCGATCCCAGGACCCCAGGATCATGACCTGGGCCAAAGGCAGACGCTTAACCGACTGAGCCACCCAGGCTCCCCAATATCTTGCCCCTTTTCTTTTCTTTTTTAAAGATTTTATTTATTTATTTGACAGAGAGAGAGACAGCGAGAGAGGGAACACAAGCAGGGGGAGGGGGAGACGGAGAAGCAGGCTACCTGCTGAGCAGGGAGCCCGATGCAGGGCTCGATCCCACGACCTGAGCCGAAGGCAGACACTTAACAACTGAGCCACCCAGGCGCCCCTATCTTGCCCGCCTTCATTGCTGTCTCCTCTGCCTGCGATGTTCCCTCCATTGCCCTTTCCCTGCAACACACCCACATCTTGTCTGTCTGGCTCTTTCCAATTTATTTTTCAAGACATACTTTCAGTAGATCTTGGCCAAGTCCTGGGTAACTTTCCTCACACCCCCAGGCTAAGGTAGGTGCCACCTTCTGTAATCCCACAGCCCTCTACGTATGGTTCTATTACAGAACTTATCCTACTTGACTGTACCATGGTGTCTTCCTTACTAAGTTAGAGGCCCTTAACGCTAAGGGAGAAACTGGAAATGGGGGTGGATGAGAAAAATAAGCATCCCAGGCACTCCGCAGACGTTATTTCGTTTAATCCTCCCAACAAGCCCTTGAGTAAATCCACAGTCATTCATTCTAAATTAGTGTCACATGGTACCTTTCATGGCAGGCGCTGTGCCCCACTGAAGAACAACAGGGCCTGGTCTCCTGGGGCGGACAGTGGAGGAGGGGAGGCCGGTTCTGAGAGGTCAAGCAAGGTGCTCACACTGAAACATGAGCTTCGCCTGGGCTCCTCCTGACCTGGTGTGTCAGGTGCACCTGGCCCTCGGCGGCCCACGCCGTGGGCCTCACTGAGTAAGTATACAGGAATTGAACAAACAATGTTTTTAAAATATGCTCTGACCTAGTAATTCCACTTCTATGTATTCATCTTACAGAAGCAACAGCACAAGTCTATCATAAGTCAATCCCCAGTCAATGGTAGGTTGTTCGAAATAGTAAAAAAAAGGAAATACCTAAGATGTCTACCAACAGGAGGAGAGATAAATACAGTGTAATATGAAGCAGCCATTCGGAAGAACCTGGGTATTTCTGTAAGCTGGATAAACCAACCGCAAAAGGCATAAATAAGCCTTAGGGTAATACATACAGCTTGATTTGAGTTTGATAAAAGGCAAGTGTACGTGTTAATGTATGTGTTGCTGTGTCTGCATCTGGGTGGCCAGAGAAAACACACAACACTCAGTTAAATTTGAATTTCAGATAAACAACAAACACTCTTTTAGTTTAACTATGTCCCATGTGATACGTGAGATATATTTATATGGAGAAGTAGTTGTTGTCTATCTGAAATTCAAATTTAACTGAGTATCTTTATCTGCTAAATCTGGCAACCTTATTTGAACACATATAAAAATTTTTGGAAGGAGATATAGCTACAGTTCAAAGTTGTTACCACCGGAGGTGGAGGCAGGAAGGAGGAACAAAAGGAAGAAACTTCTGCTTTTTTCTGTCAAGTGTTTAAATTGGTAGGATTGTGGGTGATTTTTACTTTTTTTTTGAGAGAGAGAGAGAGAGAACATGCACGTGAGCCATGGGGGAAGGGTAGAGGGAGAGAGAATCTTAAGCAGGCTCCATGCCCAGTGCAGAGCCCCATGCAGGGCTCAATCTCCAGACCCTGAGATTATGACCCCAGCCAAAATCAAGAGTCCACACTTAACCCACTGAGCCACTCAGGCGCCCCCAAACCTTTTTTTTTAAAGTAGGCTTCACGTCCAGCATGGAGCCCAATGCGGGGCTTGAACTCATGACCCTAAGATTAAGACCTGAGCTGAGGTCAAGAGTCGGGACACTCAACCTACTAAGCCACCTGCCACCCCTGATTTTTACTTTTTGGTGTTCTTCTGTGGTTGCCAGTTAAAATTATATATACATATATATTTATAAAAATATATTTTTATAAAATTTATATAATGTAATGATAAATAATTTTAATATTTAATACAATTTAATATAATTATATATATAAATGTCCCTTTTGCCAACCACATGTTTAAGTTAATAGGGAGCAATCTTTGGAAAATATAAAAAATAGGGGCACCAGGCAACTTTCAGCACAGGTTTTAGGGTCATTTAAATGAATCTGTCAGACATGACACCTGTTGGTTTGCCAAGAGGTTTCCTTAATAGCTTATACTTGAATGTGATTTACTTTTATTTTATACTATTATACATCTAAGAGGAATATGGTATTTATACCCCCCAACACACACACACACAATGTATTTATAAAGTAGAACAGTGGGCAAAAGAATTTTCTCATACTTAAAGTTCATAAAACTCTTCTCATCTAGCACTGTATTTTCAGCATATTGGGGGTGTATAAAATGCCCGTTGCAAATGAACTTTCTAACATTTAAAAGCCTAGTTATGAGGCTTCACGATCTGCCACATATGTTTAGTTTGTAGTTAAAAATATTTTACTAGATACTTAAAATGGTCAAAATAGGCTAAAAAGGCATTAGGGAAATGTCCTGCCTCTCTGTATTTTAAAGTGCTTGGATAAGAGAGATGCAAGTGATGTTCAAATCATGTTTGACGTTCTGAGTGGAGAGGAGAAGGATCCCATTCAAGTTCCTACACACTGGGTAAAGATTTTAGCACTGCACATTATCTGACAAAGGACTTACACCCTCAACATATAAAGAACTCCTACAAATCAATCAGAAAAAGACATATAACACAATCTTTAAAAATGGTGGAAGATGTGAATAGGCACTTCACAAAAGAGGAAATCCAAATGTCCAGGAGCTTACGAAAAGGTGCTTACCCTTTTTTTTTTTTTTTTAAAGATTTTATTTATTTATTTGAGAGAGAATGAGATAGAGAGGGAGCATGAGAGGGGGGAAGGTCGGAGGGAGAAGCAGACTCCCCGCTGAGCAGGGAGCCCGATGCGGGACTCGATCCCGGGACTCCAGATCATGACCTGAGCCGAAGGCAGTCGCTTAACCAACTGAGCCACCCAGGTGCCCAAAGTGCTTACCCTTATTAGTCACCATGGAATTGAAAATTAAAAGCATAACTAGACACCATTACAATGGCTTAAGGTGACAACACCAAGTGTTGAAAAAGATATGGAGCAACTGACCCTCTCACGGCACTGATGGAAAACTACAAACTAGTTTAAACCACTTAGGAAACTGTTTAGCACAAATACTGGTACACGGAGAACAAAAGCTTCTCTCACGGATACGATGTTGAGTAATCAAAGCTATACACAAGAAAGTGCAAACTTTTATATGAAACGACCCGTGTAGTCATTACTTCTGGGGAGAGGGTTATGGTCTGGGAAGGGGCATGAAGAAGCCTTTGGAAAAGTCCTCTTTCTTGATCTGGGTGGCAATTACATTAGTAAAAAGCCATCAAGTTGCATGCACGCTTGAGATAAGTGCACTTGTTTATGTTTCTTATACTTCAATTAGAAAAAAAAAAAAATCCCTGTCTTTCCAATATCCATCCAAATCTGGGAAGTTATCCAGTTCAGTCATGCTATTCAGGACCTGTCTGCCAGGCTCAGCATTAGAGGCTTCATGGATTATGCTCTCGGTTCTCCTTTGGGATCTGTTCATTCTTACTTCTTAGCAGTATAATCATTTCGCCTAATTTCCACTTGTATCAGTGTCTTCAGTGGTCGATGGGAGGATGACACAGGGTGACACAACTTGTTACAATAATCAGCTAATATGCATGTATGTAAGTGCTCTGAAAAGTACCATGTGTTATATGGATGTAATGTTACCATTGTTTATCCCACATCTGGGAGACTCAAGGTTTCTCCAAATAATGTTAAAGGCAACAATGTTTTGTTTTGTTTTTTAAAGACACAAGATTTTTTATCACTGCCATCTCCCCGTGACAATTCTCAAATTCTTGAAATACAAAACATCAGACATTAATTATGAGTAAGATTAAAAAGTGTCCAATCCTAGTCCCTTCACAGTTCACTGCAGTGCCTCAGGGGACGGGCTTATGAGGTTCTGACCGTACCTTTCCCGCTAGGTGACGCTAGGCATGTTTGTGTATTTCACAGAATCTAAAACACCATCTATTTTAAGATCTACTATTATTTCAATGGACCACTAAAGAAGGAAGACAACAGCCAACTAAACGTTTTATGACACAACTCTTTTTCATCACACAGAAGTTTTAGTTATACTTAGTAAAAGGGCTCCTTAGACTTCTTCAGGTTTGGATTTTTACTCTATATTGTTCTTGAACATACATCACAATTAAAATTTGAGTGAAATAATCTGATGAAGGTATTCCAAAAATGTCTTCTCCCTCACAGTTCTGTTCTTTCACACCACTTTTCCACTCAAGAGTTTTCGATGTCTGTGTTTTCCCACACAGTTCTGTCCTCTGTGCGATCAAGAGCGCCACCGTATCGGCAGGATTTTCATCCAAGTCACTGACTAGTTCTTCAAGTTCTCTAGCATGTGTACAGTCAGTAACTACTCAGTCGTGACTGGAGCCCACTGACAGTGACTGTACAATGCACTCCAAATGGGCATCTTAGAATTGATGAAATACGATACTTAATCTCTTTGAACCTCGGTTTCCTCTTTAATAAAACAACAGTTATCCTGACAGCACTGTTATTTTTTTTTAAGATTTTATTTATTTATTTGTCAGAGAGAGAGAGAGCACGCACAAAGCAGGGGGGAGCGGCAGGCAGAGGGAGAAGCAGGCTCCCCGATGGGCAGGGAGCCCGAAGCGGGGCTCGATCCCAGGACCCTGGGATCATGACCTGAGCCGAAGGCAGACGCTTAACCGACTGAGCCACTCAGGTGTCCCCTCACAGAACTGTTATAAAGATTAAATCAGATAATGTTGTGGTGGCATTTTCTGGTGTGAAAATAATTTTCCATGAGAAAATTTAAGATGCAGCTCCATTGTTTCCAGGAATCCATGCTGCTGATAAATGCTGCTGATAAATGTTGTTTTTCACACTTTGGGTCAAAATATGCTCCATATACTTTATCCATCCAGACATCACAAAACATCACAATAAACATTCACAAAATACACAGCAAAAGAATATGGTGGGCATTCTGAAAAATGTGGAGGATACTAAATTAGTCTTTGTCAATAAAAATCTTGTATCACTATAATATTCTTTAATGTACCAGTTTGGCAATCTTATCTGAAACGAAAATGAGACTAGACCTGAGGATAATTTCTGAATGAAACTAAGCTAACTCCTAGTGATTATCATGCTTTCCTTACATACAATTAAGTCTGATTTTTTTTTATCACATAAAGACTATGAGAAAATATCTGTGTTATGAAAAGAGACAAAACTTAAAAGAGTAGAAATTCCACTTGATGACCTACTAGGATTGTCAGATAAAATATATGATGTTCAGATGAATTTGAATTTCAGATGTACAATGAATAATCTTTTAGTGTAAGCCTGTCCCAAATAGGGCATGGAACATACTTATACTAAACATTTTTAAAAAAGATTTTATTTATTTATTTGTCAGAGAGGGAGAGCACAAGCAGGGGGAGTGGCAGGCAGAGAGAGAAACAGGCTCCCGGCTGAGCAGGGAGCCCTATGCGGGGCTCAATCCCAGGACCCTAGGATCATAACCTGAGCTGAAGGCAGACGCTTAACTGACTGAGCCACCCAGGCGTCCCTATACTAAACATTTGTGTTGTTGTTTATCTGATACTGGAATTTAACCAGATATCTTTTTTTTAAATTTGCTGAATCTGGCAAACGTACCACCTATTCTAACCTTAGTGTCTTCCAAAGAGATAGCCACTATCATCGGTTTGTTGCACACTCTTCCAGACTTGGTTTTATAATTATGAGATACATACGTATTTCAGAAAAATGGAACCAAGCTGTCCTCACAGTTCTAAAACTGGCTCTTTTCTCCTTTACCTCATTCAGCACTATGCTTTAAAGGTAATTCCTTCCAGATTAACATCATTCTTTTTTTTTTTTTTT
>NC_138380.1:64424941-64509104 GCF_054177405.1 Leptonychotes weddellii | reverse complement strand
CTCCCCTCTAGAACCTTCAGTTTGTTTTTCAGAGTCCATCGTCTCTCATGGTTCGTCTAACCCCTCTGATTTCCCCTGCTTCATTCTTCCCCTCCTGCTACCTTCTTCTTCTTTTTTTTTCTTAACATATATTGCATTATTTCAAAACCACATTTATATAGCCTTTGGGAAGTCCACCAGACTATAATACTAGGACTTGAGTTACTGTTCTAGCACCAGTTCTAACTACATGACTTTGGGCAGCTCACCCTACTACTGTGGGCCTCATTTCCTTAAATGTACTGTGTGGAAACTGGGCTATATACATTCCATGGCATTTTCCAATTTTGAAAATTTTTAAAATTTCACTAATTTGTGGACAAGTGATGTCTTCAACCCTCTAAAAACACCCTCCTGAGTAGATTTAAAATGATTCCTCCAGTTTTATTGACACTTTTAATTGACAGATCCTACTAGATAAACTTGGTCAACTTCTTGAGATTTCAAGGTGAGTTGGTACTATATCATATTTAGAAAATTACAAGGAAGAGTAAGATGGTACTGGTCTGTACGTACACCCTCTGTAAAGAGTAACACAGAGTCATGATGACAGATCCATACTGCAACAAACCATTTCTGAAGAAAAGTAGAACAAAGAAGTGGATTTATGTCACGTGGTAGAAGGTGGGCCTTTTAACATTCTAGTCGCCTTCGGGGACCTGACGGACCAACTAGATTGCTGCCTTTGGGAAAATCTGTCCTGTTATATTTGCAATGGAAATTTCAAGCAGATTCTAATAGATTTTTACAAGGTGTGCTTTGGTTTAGTGCAGCTGTCACCATATAAGAATTTACCTGGCATAAATTAAGGTTTTTAAAAAAGGACTTGCTGATATTTAATGAAAGATTTTATAATGGCTTATTAAAATAATTCCTAAATTTTGGATTACTAGCTAAACAACTATAATATCTATCTTCTATAGGGGCACTGTATTTGCTCCTTACAAAAGTTGATAGTAAAAATTACAGCCTGGGAGGCCTTCCTATTTCTAACAAAGGAAATAGACACAGATTCTAATATCTACAAGACAAAGTAAACAAAGAAATCCCAGGAGTGGTTTCTGAACTGCTTGGGGGAACAATGCAATACAATCATTCCTTCAGAATACTAAGACTCTATTTTCAGTGGTCTCTCACAATCTTCATTTGTTCTCAAGTAAAAGCATTAAATACTAAGTCACACAAGAAAAACTGCTAAGAAGTCTTCAGGTGATAATGAATCTTCTTTTTCAGATATTAGATTATGACTGATATTTTAAGGAGAAAAGGAGTGGGAATGGGATACATTTTTGTCTTGAACTAAGCTAGGGTCTAATTCACAACTGTGTTAAAATTTGCCTGTCATTCTCCCGGAATTGAAAAGAAAAAAAAAAAAAAAAGGAAAAGGCAGGATCCTTTCACTGGAGAGAAGAGAACTTCACTAGAGATTATCCTCATGGGGACTCTTTTCTCTGGGAAAACCTGTATGGCAAAAGCAACCAGGAACGAGTGACAACTGACAGATTTCTGAGGAAACATCATAAAAGTAGTGATCACGTAGGCAGTTCTGCCAACTTTTTACAGGATTCTTATGTTAAAGAAACAAGCTGTATCTCTGAAAACATGCTATGTATTCCTTAATGGTTTAAAAGTAAATCTGCAGAAATAAGAGGATATTCTTCTTAACTCTGCATCTAATTTTAGAGGTGTTAAACAAAACATAATCTATGAAATGAACAGCCAGGGTCTATTGAAAAGCTTTTATTTTGGAATCCCATCACTGACACCATGGGGCTTAATAATAATAATAAAATTAAATGTATCTGTCTTCATTTTCTTTCTGAATTTATTTTATATACTTAGAGGCTTATAATAATTAAAATTATAAAAATAAATTGCCTTAATGACCCGGAGGGTATAGAAATACTAAAACATTTATGTAAATAGGACTTACTCATTAAATAGCACTGACAAAGCCATATAAATTATATTTAATTCTACTATGGTGACTTAGATGAAAACCGTCTAGTGGATTGTGCAAGAGTCACAAATCTAGCTCCTGGCTTTTTACTTGTGTGAACTTGGGCAAGTCATTAATTAGCTGGTTGTGCCAACTCCCTCCATCTGTAAAATGAGGACAGTGCTACTTCTCAACTGCACGAGAATGTCACAGGCTCAGCTTCGAGAAGCTTCCTCCAGAATTTAATCCTTTTAAAAAGCCAAACCCAATTAAGATATAAATGTACAGGAAATATTAATTCTCCTTAAATTTGCAGACTAGCTAATGTCTTCCAATGGCATTATTGAAGTTGAACTCTTCAACTGTTCATGAAAATAGTCACGCTTATTGATTCCCTAGGCTTGTGTTTAACACGAGAGAGAAGGCTGAGGGTGAACAGGGGATAAGTTCTGGGGAATAGAATGCAGTGAATCATTAGGACTAGAAGTGAAACGAAACGCTATACCAAATCCTGTCAAAATGTTAGAACTTAAAATGAGAAGCTACTTTTTCCCGTGAGAACTCGGTAATTATAATTTTAATGAATACTAGGAAAGATTTTCAAGTTCTTGGTTGACAAGTAAATGTAAGTATTTTCAATGAAATTTGCCATTTTTTAAAATATAGCACTATTAATTAATTCCAAAACCCAGAGAATTTTTATGGAATTACATATTACGGACACATGACTACCAAAGTGGTTCATCATGATTGGTGTTATGATTCTGAATGCCACGGGAGTTAGTAATGATTCGGTGACTTCCCATGAAATTCAATCCAGTGTTTTTTTTTTTTTGTCAAATTGGCTCATCACTGTTCACTAAATTGGTATTTTCTCTACTATCCTGTTTCCAATCATCTGGTATTCCCTCTGGAGCCTACACAATCTTCAGGTATGGGCTTTAATTAAAGCCTGACATTGTATGACAGATCCTGAAATCAGGCCTAAGAAACTATTTTGACAAAACAATGCTATTTAAACATGAGTAAGTAAGGGCAGATGGGTGGCTCAGCTGGTTAAGCGTCTGCCTTTGGCTCAGGTCATGATCCCAGAGTCCTGGGATTGAGCCCCACGTCGGGCTCTCTGCGAAATGGGGAGCTTGCTTTTTCACCTCCCTCTGCCTGCCGCTCCCCCTGAGCTTGTGCTTTCTCTCTGTCAGATAAATAAATAAAATCTTTAAAAAATAATAAAATAAACATGAATAAGTATAATTTAGTTCCTGTTTTCCTTTTTAACTGAAATAAAAATCTCCTTTATAGTGAATAAATCCATTTCTGAACATCAAAATGTGACATTTATTAGCTTATTAAATTATATGCTTCAATATTCACCTAAGCTCAAGCAGAAGTTAATTACCGATTATCCCTAAAATCAGAGTTCAATAACATGAATAACAGAAAAACTCACATATAGTCTACCCATCTACAAGACAGGAAGAGACCCCATAGTTAGGGACTGAACATATATTCACATGAACTCACATTTATATATACTTCACTGATTCTCCTTTGCAATCTAGTATGTAAAATATTATGAATACCTAAAGAGGCAAATCTCCCTGTCTATATAATATTTTGACATTAAAATTAAGAAATATTTTTCATGTGTTACTAGATACATTTAAAATTGGACAGGAAGACTGTCTTTTAAAATTAGTATCTCTTGCTCCAACAGGGCCAACTTAAAATGGGTATATCACATGTCAGCCTGACATCATGGCAGAAGTTGACTGTGGCTTTACTGAAGACTGTCACCTCTACCCCAGATTTGTGGTTCCCTCCTACTCCCTGCTGTCAACAGGGCGGGGGGACCCCTCTGTTGCGGCTGAGATTGGCCAGGACTCCTGGTGGTGTACTGAGTCAGCCTATGGAACGATATGAACAGTTTACCTGGGCAGGAGAGACTTGAGTTCTCTCTGCTTCACTGTGAGATCTCAGATAAGTCCCTAACCAATCTGAGCTTCTGTTTTTCAATCTATAAAATGAGGGTCTTCGACTAGATGATGCGATAGAATTGGAACAGCTCTAACATTAATCAGTGACACTATCTCCAAGTTGCCCTTGGTGATCATGCTACCTCTTCTTCTCCAGAGCAAAGAGATGAAGTCCAGATACCATGACACAGTGTTACTTCGACTCAGTCATCCTCCTGGATGCCTCTAGCCCTCACTTAAAATTATGTTAAATGGTGCCAGAATTTTCCTCAGTAACATTAAGTAAGAACTCCGTGAAATCCAAAGTGTGATTATTCCCTCCAACGGCTTGTCCTCAGTGCAATCACACAGGCAACCCTCAGCTCCTAGTCGTACGATCATCACTGCTGATCACTTTCAGAACACCTGTCTGATAAACACTCATCCCCCTCGAGCAAAACGGTATCTTTTCAGAAGAGAAACATTCCAAGGACACAAATATGAACTCAGTACCTGTTGGAGGTTAAAAACTGTAATAAACATTCTCTATTTTTCTCTAAACCACTTCTAATGATGAGTTCAGACAAATAAATTTCAACAAACACAGTTCCACATGGAACCATCTCATTATCCATCCTTCTATAACGGCAATCCGATTTTTGTGGGGGAAAAAAAAAAATCTACTCCAATGCAAAGTATGTGCTTACAAAGGTCAGTCAGGACTCACACCTTAAGCATTTCAATTTTTCAAAAAATAAAAACAGTTTTTGGAAGCTTCTAATTTATCTCAGAGTTTTCTTTGCTCATCTTGGACGGCCCTCCTCCTCTAAAACTGGCTCTCGTTCACCCAAGTGCTGGTCTGTGTTCTCAAAGCCGCCATAGCTCTTGGTGAAGTCGGCTTGACAAAAGTCAGTCGGCAAGATGGATCTCTTTGGAAATGGAAGCTGTCTGGAGCCCACCAATTTTAACGACTTGGGTTTGAACCGAAGAGGAGTTTATTGCCCTCCAGCCCCCTTCCCTGGGGCAGTAAATTACCCACGATTAAAGGGCCAGTTTCCCCTCACCCTCCTTGCCTCCACCACTCCCCTCTGCTCCCAGCGAAAGCATAAAAAACGCTCCCCAAAGGACAAAACCTGCCACCAAGGCAGCAGCGCTGTGGTAATTTCCCAAGGCATTATGATTGATAATGATCAGCCGAGCGTGGGATAATAGCTCCCCTTAATTTACCGGTCCCTTTGAAGGGTTAAAATCTGGCAGATGTTGATAGCTGACACTTCTTGCTAACAGGAAAGACACATTGCTGTGGGGCCCACTTCTAGGCTTTCCCGTCCCTGCAGCTGTCTGTGTAGAGCTAATTGTATCCACTTGTTTAACCTCGGGGAACGTCTGGAGGGGACCCAGTGCCACAAGGGTACCTTTTTTTTTTTTTTTAACGGTCATTTCCTCTCTGGTGTAACTTGCATGACAGTATGTGACAAGCAGAAATTAATGGGGACACTGCTGTGCCAATTCCTCTTGAATTGCTGACACTGACTACAGGCTGCCTGTTTGCCACCCAGCCAAGACCTCACATGAAACATGGCGAGGGGCCCACAGCTCTATTCACCAACCAGCCAGCTGGTCAGTGATGACAGGAACGGCAGCAACGGAGCGCGCACAACCCCGGAAGAAAACGCTTTACAAACCGCTTCCAACCAAGGACGGACGTAGCACTTGCCGGGAGTTCATATGCCGCCTTATTTTCCTGAGTGACAAACCGCAAGACTCCCAGGTGCAAACAAAAGTACTTTAGATGGAAGAAGTACTCCTCTCCCCAGGCCTTCTCAGGTTTGGGGCAGGAACATCATTCAGGCAAAGGGAAGCCACGGGAGAATCATCTCCAAGGAGGCTTTTCCAGCAGGCAGCTTCCAGGAAGTCCTAGGAGCTAACAGGGTATCTCTTGCCTCTAGCTAACTACCATGGTGCTGTCCAGTTTAAAAATTCTATGCCCGGGGGTCTCTTTCACTCTTTCTCACACATACAAGCACACACACAAAAGAATCTCGAGTTCAAGCCACTATTTGTCTGCAACGTTTTACAAGGTTGGGGAATCTGCCCCAACCTTGGCAAGATCCACTTTCTCCTCTTAATAGAATCAGAAATCAGACTCTGCCGGTGGTCACTTAAAATGGTGGCTCTGTTAGAGATTAGGCCCTGCTGATTTCGGCTCAAACAAATAAAGGCTCATAAAATAAAAAACAAAAACAAAAGCAGGCATGGTAGAAAAGTCACCTAACCATGATCTTGGGTACAACTCAAAAAGTCAAGTTTAGGGAGAAACACGGAAAGCTGTAATAGGAAAACTGTACTGCTTCGTGTTTTTTAACAAACTTGGGAAGCCCTAAGGGCATTTCAAAAAGGCACAACAAAGAGGCTCCTCAATTTTGTGTCTGGACATGGCATGGAGTGAAATTTTGGTGCTCTGAAGTAGTGGATACTCTCATAAAAACAAGAATCTATTCAACTCACTTTTTTCTTCCATCCAAAGTTTTAAAGTGTCCTAGATGATGTCAAGATGTAGCCAGTTTCTGAGAAACTGAGAAACACTCACAGCAACCAGGGGATCCAGCAAATGAACAATGTGCAGATTTTGGTGTAAGTTAGACAGGCCTCGCATTTTTTGGCGGGGCGGGGGGAGGCGGGGAATAAAGGGGGAAGAGAACACAATAACCTATGGCATTACCGAGCGGACCCTGCAGAATGTGAGGACGTGTGCATCCACTTCCGAGGGAACCTCTCAAAGCCAACGTGAGAGTGGTGGCCTCAGGATGGTCATTCTTTGGCCACAAAGAGTTAGTTGCAGGGAACAGTCACTCTATCTTTCCACCAGTAAATGGAATTAATAAAATTCTCCAACTCACCCTGACAAGAAGCACAAGACCAGAGAGAGAATGAAATAGTATGCATGGCCGCCCTTCACCAAATAGTGGACGGGCTGTTATTTCTGTAAATATAATGTGTGAGAGATCTACTGCATTTAGGAAAGGTATAAAATGTTTCTAACTCAGAACTGGACCATCGGTCTGGAAAAAACACAGAGCAAGAGGTTATGGAAATGGAAATGCTAATTTCTTAAACATATTTCTAAAATATACTACATAATGCTATATAATGAACTACATAGTACTCTACCGAGCCTTTTAATTTTGGGAAGATTTACTTATTTGAGAGAGAGAGAGCAGGAGGGAGGAGCAGAGAAGAGGGGTAAGCAGATTCCCCTCTGAGCACAGAGCCCAATGCAGGGCTTGATCTCAGGACCCTGAGATCATGACTTGGGCCGAAATCAAGACAAACCAAGTCAAACCAAGTCAAACGCTTAACCAACTGAGCCACCCAGGCACCCCTGTAGTATTATACTGAACCTTTTTGAAACAGTCATTGCCAGCATAGTCTTTAAGGACCCCTGCTTTCTGATCACAAAGTAGTATTTTTTTTTAAAGATTTGATTTATTTATTTGAGAGAGAGAGCGAGAGAGCACAAGCAGGGAGGAGAGGGAGAAGCAGGTTCCCCGTGAGCAGGGAGCCCAATGTGGGGCTCGATCCCAGGACCCCGAGACCATGACCTGAGCCAAAGGCAGACGCCCAACCGACTGAGCCACCCAGGTGACCAGACAAAGTAGTATTTTAATGAAAATTCAAACATTCTGAAACCAAGGGATGCTGAGAACATACTATCTAAATAATAGGTCATTATGGCCAAGATCCATGTGGAAATGTTAATAGATAGGAATCCCATTCAACTTCAGACATTCTCTCTTATGTGACAACTGGATGGTATGAATTGGAATCTCTCAGAATCAATTCTGCAAATATTACAGGTGAAATGTGCAGGTGAAATCCTGAGCTTGAGGTGTGATGCCCACAGGCTCTGCTGCAGCTCTGCAGCCTCCCACCAAAGGCTCTGTCAAGAGGGGTGCTTTGGGGGGTGCGTCTCACCTCATTTCCCATTAACTATTATTTGCACTTATGAATTTAGCTCCAGCTTACATTTCTGAACTCCCAAGTTTTTCCAGACTATAAATACCCAATTTAACAATGCCAGAAGGAGTAAAAGAACTCTGCATGTGTAATTTCATTACAGAGACATGTTCTAGAAATGCATATTTTTAAGTTAAACAGGGGATACCTGTACTTATTAAAATAGTCTCTCTCAGCTCAAATGCCACATTATAGTGGTCAACAAGCTGCACAGCTTGTTAAAGGCTATCCACCAGCACACACGTTTGATTTATGAGTTAGGGAACTACGAACCGTATTTTAAAAGGCAATCCAGCAAGCGGCTGGATATAACATTTCCAGGCTTCCCAGCCCTTCTGGATGCTTCGTTAGGCCTCTTATCAGAACAAGAAGAATAGAGATCTCTGTTATGGCTTTCCTGTGGCAAGTAAAAGACAAGGCGATGATTTTCCAGTCCATTTCCCCTGGCAACATGCTCATCAATCACCAGAGGCTAGAACTTTGTTATTTTGACTAGAGGAAAGAGAGCTCAGTGGTTTCTAGCCCAGTGAAATGAGGCTCTCTCCTGTGCGATCAATGCTTTAGGTTACTATCAAGGGTGTGTTGCCTCTACCTTGAGAATATTTGCCTTTGATGGCTTATGGCTCACAGGGCTCAGCTGAACACAGCAATTTTACCTACTGTACAGATGATTCAGGCTGGGATAAAGCTAGTTTGAAAGCTTGCTTGGTGATGCCACTTTTCTAAACCCAACAAGGGGACTACCAAAGCTGCAGGTACTGGTCTATTTTCATCTTCATATGTTCAAAAGGAGTACAATGGAAAAGGATGACAGACTTTAAAGGAAGACCCCCTCCCCCCCCGCCCAAAATTTAGAAAATAATAAACATACACCCAAATTCCATTTGGCATCACTTTCCCCCCTTTAACTTTGAAGAAATACAGGTTGTCTTAAGTGTTATTCATGTTACTGTAAGGGCAAATGTGTGTTCCAAAGATCAGGGTTAGCACTTCGAGTCTCAAATATCTTACTTCAGGAAAAATTGGAAAGACATCTGACAACCCTTCATTAAATTAATTTTGCATTCATAATATCTATTTCTGGGTAATCTCCTTGTACAGGCCAATCCAGGGTTTGAAAGAAACGTTACCTTTTTTTTTTTTTTTTAAAGCAGGTACAGAATAAACACAAATGTCCAAAAAAGCCTTTGCTTAACTATACAATGTTAAATGTTATGAGCTCATTTTAACAAGAGAATGAAAAGTTGATTTTAGGTAAAAAATAGTGAAAACATTCAATGTGCATTAAAGAAACCCACACCTATGCCTGCCACCGTAGTACAAACAGACTTGTAACTTCATTCTGTAGAGTTTACTACTCAGTAGTAATTACCTCCATTTACAATCAAGTGAAATTCCTCCATAGCCCAATTTTACTATTTAATGGTAAAATGACAGTAAGATTAAAGGAGACAACAATGGTGTCAGTAAATCTTATTAGAAAACCTATCATTTTTTTTCTACTTTCAATGTTTGTCATTTTATCAATATCAGCATCAACAGGCATGTACTAAATGCTTTTAATGTATATACACTGATTATTTTACAAAATTGGTCTTATTGTGTTGCCTAACAGCAAAGGAAATGATACTATGTTACTATTCTTATGCTGGGCTATAAAGAAAAGATTCAGATGTAAACTTAAACTCCTCTGTAAGAGAGGGTATTTCCCCATAAAAAAACACCCTTGTTGGATTATAAGAATATTAGGTTGAATCATATGAAATTACTGTTTTTGTAGGGCAAAGCAGTCGACTACTGGCAATTCATATGGCTTCGTGTAGTAATAGTACATGCTCACTTTAGACCATAAATATAAACAACCCGTAATACCTCCACAGAGATATACACTATTATTAGTATTTTAGTATGTTTCCTTCTAGTTTTCTATACATGTACCTGAGATGGACTTCAAACTTAGGATATTATATAAACAGTTTGGAGCTTGTCTTTCTTTGGGCAATTATTCTTCAAAAATATGATTTTTTTTTGCAAAAATCATTGTAGATGAATTTTCATAATTTATTTAATCTTAGTACATCCTCCTTTTTCATGTGTATTTCTCTGATTATTTGTAAGGTTGAGTATTTCCCCTATGTTTCATCCATTCTGTGTAGATGTATTTCTTCATGACTCTGTGCATATTCCTTCTCCATATCTAAACTGGGTAAATTCTTATTAGATTATAAAAGCTTTTTTTTTTTTATTAAAAATTTTATTTATTTGACAGAGAGACACAGCGAGAGAGGGAACACAAGCAGAGGGAGTGGGAGAGGGAGAAGCAGGCTTCCCGTGGAGCAGGGAGCCCGATGCGGGGCTTGATCCCAGGACCCTGGGATCGTGACCTGAGCCGAAGGCAGACGCTTAACGACTGAGCCACCCAGGCGCCCCAGATTATAAAAGCTTTTTATATGTTAAGGATACTAAACTTGTCACATTTTTATAAATATTTTATTTGCCTTTTAGTTTTATTTATAATAATTTAAGTTTAAAATTTTTATAGTCTAATCCATGAATAGTTTCCTTTGTTATAATATCTAGTGCTTTGCTTAGAAAACTCTACTCCCAGATCGGATATTTGCTTATACGTTATCCTATTCATTAAAAAAATTAATAGTGACCCCCCATACACATATGCCTTTTTAAACTATAAAGTGTTTATTAGACTTTATACAAAACCGTAAAAGAGGGCACTTGCTTGGTATCCAAAGCTGAAAGTGCTGTCTTCAGCCTCCTAACCAGCACTAAATGTTACTAAATCATGCCTGTTTCTAGCAAAATTTACAAGCAAACTCAGCTGTCTCTTTCCTAAGGAAAATTTCCTGCTGTACAAAGGGTTACCTCTGAACAGTATCTCCATTATTTCACCCATGACTCCATTCCTAATTTTCTGTTTTCTGGCAGCTGCTGTCTGACTTACAAATAATGCGTGTCTTTGTTTAGAGTTCCCTAAAAAAACTGTATATTCTAAATGTGGAAGAAAGCTCAATTTATTTTACTTTGAAACCTGAGAAATCAATAACATGAACCATATGTTAATTATGGAACTCAGTGATAAATAAAGTAAGAAGGTCCTGAGAAACCTTGCTGGTGAAAGTGATGGTAGAATTGAAACAGAAAAGGAAAGAAGTCCTTTCTCTCAGTGGGTGATGCTTTCATAAATCTCTCTGCTTGGGAGGATACCAAAATGCAACTCTTTTCTTTAATTCATTCTAATGTAATTTATATTTCACTTTCTTCCAGTTCCTAAGTGCTTTCAATCAAGGCCTGAACAGCAATGATGAGATGCACGTCAAGGGCCATTAGTACAGTTGCCACATTTAGAACGGATGATGTTAAAGACAAAACTTAGCCGATATTTTTGTCCTTCTATGTCATTTACTGGCATTCATATAGTTTTTGCACTGAAGACATGAATCAACCAATCCTTTAAATCTGGTTGAAAATATTAAAGAACTAATTAGGTTTACAAGATAAATTGCTGTGATTGGGAATAAGAATAATGTAATGTTTCAGATATTTATACGTAATCACATGCTTTTTAAAAAACTACTTTTGGGGGGGTTATTGTGGGTTATAAATTTCTTCTTTTTCCCTGAGACCTATTCAATTAATTCTCCTTTCGTTACCACCATCTTATTTCTTCCCTTTCTTGTACCCCATCCTGCTGACAGGAATATATTTTCACAGGAGGGGGCAGAGGGAAGCGGGGCCCTTGCCTACGGCCTTTACACCAAATTAGTCTCAACAAACACTTCAGGTCTTCAGCTATGGGTGATGTGAATTTCTCAGTCCCAGATTTGAACATTAAAACATCATATATAAGTGATATTAAAATGTCAACAAGGAGCACTTCAAGTGTTCATTCCATACTAACCATATCCAAAGAACATCTTAAACTGAGGATAACTGTTTCCAGATCAATCAAAATCTGATTGCTCAATGTAGACTTAATTAACCTGTAATGTCACAGTTCCCAAACTTAATTCATAGTGAAACCTCCTGTGCCCTGTGGTCCCCAATTTCCTGCTATGTTCTATTTTAGCTTTCCAATCTAAAAGTGGTATGACTATACTAGAATAGAATGATAAATATTTCTTTGGTTTTGTCCAAGAAAGGAAAAATGAACAAGTATGGTTAGGGACAGCAGACAGCAATGGTAAATATAAAAATCAACAAAGCTACCAGCTTATATTTGTTAAAAGCTTATAACGACATGATCTCAGGGTTCTGGGATCGAGCCCCGCGTCGGCTCTGTGCTCAGTGGGGAGTCTGCTGGAGATTCCCTCCTTCCACTTCCCTTTGTCCCCCACCCCTGCTCATGTACCCTCTCTTTCTCTCTCAAATAAATATTTAAAAAAAAAAGCTTATAATGATAACTGGAAGAATTTCTGAGCACTCATTGCTTCTAATACATGTGCCTCAAAGGAAGTACCTGAATACTATGTCTGGCACTGCTGTCCGTGCTAAAAAAGCTATCATCCACCTAACTTTCACATGGCTTTGGTTCCTTATCTATAAAACACGGTTAAGAGTTCTGAACCAGTTACACACTTGCAAGTCTGGTAACAGTTTATTAATTCAAGACCACAGACAACTGTGAAAACATAAGCGAAATGAAACAAAAAGCATCTTTCAAAGGTCAAATCATGATGTGTCATGAACAATTTTTTTTAAAGAATAAGATTTTAGGGTGGCTTAAGAATTTCTAGTTAGAATTCTCATATTCCTAAGTGTTTTCTTTTTAATTTTTATTAGCGAGTTAGCATTTGCCAAGAGAACATCTTAAGGAATAAAACCTTGGTGTTTTGGTTTTATTTATTTATTTATTTATTTGAGAGAGAGAATGAGATAGAGAGCATGAGAGGAGGGAGGTTCAGAGAGAGAAGCAGACTCCCTGACAAGCAGGGAGCCCGATGCGGGACTCGATCCTGGGACTCCAGGATCATGACCTGAGCCGAAGGCAGTCGCTTAACCAACTGAGCCACCCAGGCACCCTGGTTTTTTTTTAAAGATTTTATTTATTTATTTGACAGAGAGAAAGAGAGCGAGCGTGAGAGCGAGCCTGAGCAGGGGAAGCGGCAGAGGGAGAGGGAGAAGCAGGGAGCCCGATGTGGGGCTCAACCTCAGGACCCTGAGATCATGACCTGAGCCGAAGGCAGATGCTTAACCAACTGAGCCACCCAGACACTCCTAAAACCTCGGTGTTATTAAGCAGGTGTTGTATGTATGGGTGACTTTAGTTAAAATGCCACACCTGACTTCACCTGGGCTTAGATTTGAACCTTCTTGTGGCTGGGGTTACCCAGGCACAGCAAGCAAATATTCCAGAGGTTTGAGTCATCTCAGAATGTATTCCATTCCCCATTCCAGTCTTGTCATACGTCACACAGAAGGAGAGTATTTTTTTAAACTGCAGTGTCTATAAGCATCACCAGAGGGTACTTACTAGAGGAACTGGTTAGGGCAGGACTACTGTTTTTATTTATTTGTTTGTTTGTTTATTTATATTTCTTTTATTTTTATTTTTTTTATTATGTTAGGCACCATACAGTACTTCATTAGTTTTGATATAGTGTGCACCTGAGGCAAGCAGTTATGTGGGTGATTCATGACTACACTTGGAGAAACAGAGCATCATGTTTACCTAACTTCATTAACCCTTTATTAGAGAGAACTCATGTTCTACAAAATTTGTTGGGTTTAGTCTATTTTCCAGGCATCTAAATTAAGCTTACCATTGTATGGTAGTAGCGAGAATTTTTAGAGATTAGATTTATACTTGATTATTTCTAATATTCAAGGAATTATCTTTCACTTCCTAAGACTTCAAGTGTCACAGTATCCAGATGCTTGGCCATCAGGCCCTGATTTAGATACAGAAGTCCAAATTCAGGTCAAACTCTCCTCATTTGATATTCTACTGGAGTCGAACTTTTTGGAGAATTTTGCTCTTTGAGAATGATGAGAAAGAGGAAAAGCAGAACGAGAGGAATCGCAACAATATTTCATACACTGGAAGTATTTGATTCTTATGACCGCCACTATCAGGTTTTCAAGGGTTCGTTACACAAGTGTTTGTGAAAGCATTATTCATTTGACAAATATTTACCAGAACCAAGAATGATTTTCTTAACTGCAATGAAAGGATTGATTAGTCCTTTCCACCTTGCTTAGGAATGAGGAATAAAATACCATCTTAGATAACTGATAGATACCATCTTTATATGCCTTTCACTAATTTAAAATGCACTGATTGTAAATTGTTAAGCAATCGCTCTAGCAGAATGGTGCTTTCTTAACTTCCAAACTCCACAATGCATATGAGTTATCTGCAATTTTTGGATAAGAAGGATAAAAATGCAAATGAATAAACACAGGAGAGTATTTCCAATTAGATTTTGTAAAGTAACTTAACTTCAAAGCTGCTACTTCTCCTGGTGGGGATAGGGAGGAACTTTGCACATGATCCTGAATATATCTTTACAGCAAACTTAGCTTCAAATTTTAAAAAATGTGTAACTACTGAATTATCTTTTAGATATATATCCCTGGGAGATGAGAATAGGGTCTGCGATTCATCGCATCCATCATTCTCTTCATTGGATTTGGTTTCCCATCCTTAGAATCCAACACTGAAAGACGATAATTTCTGGAATTTTGTTAAGTTAGTACTATATGAACAGAAAAAATATTTTATAGTTCTAGCGGAGATCAGTTATTGGTTTTAGACTACATCTAAACCAAGCCAATGAAGCAAATCCTTAGTTACAATGTGGATAATCGTAACGCCCCTGCCCATCATAAAGAGTTGAATGTGAAAGCACAAAGTGCATGTACTGATGTCCTATGTATGTGTGTATGCATATTTACATATAAAATCTATCCTTGAAAAAATACAATTTAATCACTTGTACAATGGGTTAAATGATTCCTACATTTCAGAATTAGTTAGAGGATTAGTGAGGTAAGCACGTTAGTATAGTGACCAACATATGTTTACTGAGTGTCCCTTACATTCTAGACAGTATGCTAACACTGGGTAAGTGCAATAAGCTAGAGTCCTGACTTCAAAGCTCTTACCTTCTAGTTGGGAAAGACAAACACATATAAAAAATGAATGAGATCATTTCAGCTCAGTGTTATGAAGAAGATAAAACAGAACCATGTGGGAGGGAGAGGCGTGGAACATTCCAAACAGCACGAACAGTCAGTACATACACTCTGAGCTGGAAGCATGGCGGAAGAACAGAAAGAAAGCAAGTGTGGCCAAAGAACAGTGAACCAGAAGGGTGGAGGCAGATTGGAATTTGGAGGGTATAGTTAGAAAGAGCCCTAGATCATGTAGGACTTTTGATTTTATTCTACAGGTCATAGGAAACCACTGGAGAAAAGTTTTCAACAGGGGAGTAACACTTTGACTTATGTTTTTTAGTAAGGTCCCTCTGGTTGTTACACTGAGGATGATCGATAAAGGGGCAGGAATGGAAGCCAGCATATTGGGTTAGGAAGCTGGTTTGATGGGTTAGACTAGAGCTTTAGCAGTAAAGATACTGAAAAGTAGTTGGGCTGGGGATATCTTTGGGGGCTAAAGCCAAAAGTACTTGCTAATGGACTGGATGAAGGCTGTGAAGGAAAGCAAGAAACCAAGAATAATGCCTAGGTTTAGGGCTCAAACAATGGGGGTCAATGGGGAAGGCTTCAACTGGGAAGAGGATCCTTGGGCAATGTTTTGGTTATGAGATATCATATGGTGCATTTAGAGCATGGGGGGGGAGGTCAGGCTGGAGGATATATGATACCTGAAGATTGTGGATTGAATGACATCACCTGGCCAGAAAGTATAGAAACGAAGAAAAGAGGGCTGAGGGTGAAGCCTTGAATGTTCCAACATTTAGAGGAAGAGAGCCAGCAAAAAGACTATAACCGGGGAGCTTAGGCACATGCTAAATTTAGATGAGGAATATCCCTCTTCTATGCAGAGCATCCCTCTGCTATGGGTCCCCATGGTGATGCACACTGGGTATACACAGCCTGCAACTTTTTAATGGGCTCTATAAACAGATTCAATGCCTAAGGTGAAGAAACATTTTCTAAAGCGATTCCAACTTACCTGTTATTAGCTTGATGAAAGTGTCATTTGCTTATTTTAGTGAGTCAGTATTTAAGTGAGTCAGTCTTACCTTTAGAAAGACACTAGCTTTTTTTTTTTTTTAACCCCTATTTCCTGTTAGAAAAAAAAAAATCCAAACCACTAAATAACTGTTATAGTTTATTACATACTTGTAGATAATCATGTACTTGCATAATTCTGTTCTTTTTCTCCTGTTTTCAGCTACTCCAGGGCTTGGGAAACTGCCTAAGGATTTCCTTCTGGGGGAGTCCTCAAAATCTAGATTATCTAAATATGTTCTCCGTGAAGAAGTTTCTTGATTCATTGGAAGTTACCACACACTTATAGCTCATACACTCTGTATTTCCCTCAAAATTTGGGGAAAACTCAGGGCTGACTCACTTCCTTCTGACGATCTCTCCTACTGGAGGTCGATGGCCAACTGCGGGTGCTACTCTGCGGGCCACTTAACTCTTCCTCAGAGCAAGGCAGCTGATGTTCCTCTTAAAGATATTCCCTCCCAGTTGTGTGTGTCTGTGTCAGGAGAGCACATACATAGGGAAGGGTGTGGTCTGTGTGGGGACAACACTTCTGTTAGGTCAAAAGACTATATTTGAAGCTGACTTTCCATAGGAAAAAACTATAATCTAGGATGCATTCCTGATGGCAAGTCCAGATGCCTGCTTTAAAAAAAAAAATAGAATGCCTCCAAGCAAAATGGTTTAAATACACCATGAGTGACGTGCCTTTTTTTTAAAAAATATTTATTTATTTATTTATTAAAGATTTTATTTATTTGACAGAGAGAGACACAGCGAGAGAGGGAACACAAGCAGGGGGAGTGGGAGAGGGAGAAGCAGGCTTCCCGCCAAGCAGGGAGCCCGATGCGGGGCTCGATCCCAGGACGCCGGGATCATGACCTGAGCCGAAGGCAGATGCCCAACGACTGAGCCACTCATGTGCCCCTAAAGATTTATTTATTTATTTTAGAGAGAGAAAGAGAGACAGCGAGTGAGCGAGAGAGAGCGAGAGTGAGCACAGGGGAGGGGCAGAGGGAGAGAGAGAATATCAAGCAGACTCCTACTGATCGAGAAGCCCCACACAGGGCTCCATCCCATAACCCTGAGATCATGACCTGAGCCAAAATCAAGAGTTGGACGCCTGGGGTGCCTGGGTGGCTCAGTCGTTAAGCGTCTGCCTTCAGCTCGGGTCATGATCCCAGGGTCCTGGGATCGAGCCCCACATGGGGCTCCCTGCTCAGCGGGAAGCCTGCTTCTCCCTTTCCCACTCCCCCGCTTGTGTTCCCTCTCTCGCTGTCTCTCTCTGTCTGTTAAATAAATAAATAAAATTTAAAAAAAAAAAAAGAAAAAATGGGGAATTCTTAAAAAAAAAAAAAAAAAAAGAGTTGGACGCCTAACCAACTGAGCCACCCAGGCACCCTGAATGCTGTGCTTCTTATAAGCATAATAAGGGTCTAGAATGTGCATACATGGATTAGACAAAACACCATAACGGCGGATCCCGTAAAGTATTACATCAATGTGGAAAGGTAGCGGAACTAAAATGAAAGACTCCTAGGACACAGGCTGGAGAGAGTCCAAAGCCAGGGACAGAAGAGAGGGCTGGTGCAGAGCTATGCAGAACCAGGTAAGGGCGCCTCGGTGGCTCAGCTGGTTAAGTGGAAAGTGGGGGTGTGGGGACAGTGATGGTGGGAGGAGCAGTGGAGGGAAAGGGCATAGGGAACACAGGATCTTGAGTACTAAGAAGAAAATTTACTGTCTGGGAAACAGCACTGGTGAGCAATGAACCCAAGTGATCCAACCGTACCATAGGAGTGAACTCTTTAAGTTAAATTGCTCTAAGCTGAGGCCCATCCTAGAGTAAAAATCAACACTGGCATGACTGACCTATGAGGTCCTTTGCCCCAGAACTAGTGTTATTACGACACTGTACTTTGCTTATTAAAATTAATTTTATTAAACAGTCCTCTCAGGCATCTTTCACATATGCATTTTCTTTTGAAATTACTTCATGTTACTACAAAAAGCAGCATTAAACACAAGGACAGATGTGTGTGTGCATGTGTGTTTTTAAAAACATGGTCTATTCAATTAGTCCAGCCATGATATTAGATGGAAAAAAATGTCCTTCCAGGATCCTTATCGTTATTGTGGAGTATGTGTTCTTTGAATTTCTTGCCTTGTTTTTGGGATCACCTTATTATGCAACATCTGCTCTGAATTTCAAATGTGATAAACAGAGTATGAGTGTCGGTGGCAGATGGCTAATGACCAGCAGCGACAGGGCATTCAAGCCTGCCTTGTTTTCTCAGAAGCGATATTTTCATGTTAATTTGCTCTGTGTCCTGCAAAGATGAGACAAATCACCTGCTCATAATTCAGGGAAAGTAAAGACCACCAGGAGCTGAGAGGGGGTAAAGGCTCGATTCCTTTAGGGGTGAGAGGAGAGAAGGGTCTGGGAGACTCTTCCTCATTTGCAGTGGAGGGGGACCCATCAGTCACTTTGCATTATGTCAGATGGAGAAAGATGAATCAGCCCTGGGCATCCCATACTGACACCAGAGCCACTGTTTACTGCAAGCAGATATTATTCATGAAAACAGACATTTCCCAGAGGCAGAAAACAGGTGCTATTAAGAGTGTGTGTCAGTCTCTGAAGTCTGGGTTTTGTAAAATAAATCTAATAGTATATTTTATCTCCTAGTGAAAAGATTACAACCAACAGAAATCTGTAAGAAACATTCAATTGAAGATAAAATGAAATCTAATTCACAGGGAAAATGACCCACACAGACACATAAACCTTGAGCTTTTTGGCCTTCTCAAGCCCTATAGAATTCATTTATCACAGAAATACATAAGTAAAATGTAATTTTTATTCCAAGATTGAGTCATACAAAGGGGCCATATGGTCCTGAACTAAAAGAGCCCTGTCCTATTTTGGAGAGGCAGCTGATCTCTTCTGACTGATCTTTCAGTGCCTTGAATTTCTAACTTGTGAAATTATACTGCCAATTTCATCAAACATGTCATATGCACAGAATGTCCAAAGAAAGATATTAGGTTCTCAAGAGGGAGTTTATAAGATGTTGAGAAGCCAGGTCATATACTAGCAAATACACCGTACCATTATAGGCAAGCCTAAGTACCAAATGAGTAGTTCAGTAAAACAGGGCATTTCATTTTAAAACCCTATAAACCTCCTTAAGGAACAAGGAGACAGATTTTATTTATAGGTTCTTTCTGATTCCCTCTCATAGGGCAGCAGATAAAGGCATGAAAGAGAAAAAAAATCTGGAAGCCCCCTTTTCCCATAAAGCCCTCATAAATAAAAAGTGCTATATTAAGCACAGAAACTCTAAATTTATCATGAACCCTAAAAAAAAAAAAAAAAGCCAATCATTAAGGTGTCAATTGTCTCATAAGTTAAAGCATGGAAGTCCCAGAAGACAATGTCACATCTCAAAGAAAAATAAAGATGGCACTGAATTTGCCCATAATCAAGTAAACTGAAAGATAACATTCTGAATTAGAAAGAGGAAAACTAGATACTAGATAAGTCTATGAGGCAAAATGTGAGTATCTGTTGACTTCCAAGTACAGCAGTCAGCAGGCTCCTCTAAACAAATGTCATTATCAACACCAACGGATGTGCCTTACAATGTCAAGAAGAGGTGACGAAGACCTCGAGATGAAGTATGCATTAGATGTAGACATGTGGGGCGCCTGGGTGGCTCAGTTGGTTAAGCGACTGCCTTCGGCTCAGGTCATGATCCCGGAATCCCGGGATCGAGTCCCGCATCGGGCTCCCTGCTCGGCGGGGAGTCTGCTTCTCCCTCTGACCCTCCCCCCTCTCATGGGCTCTCTCTCATTCTCTCTCTCTCAAATAATAAATAAAATCTTAAAAAAAAAATCTTAAAAAAAAAGATGTAGACATGTGTTTATTTATTTATATTTTTAGAGAAGGTGTATTTTATTTTATTTTTTTTTAAAGATTTTATTTATTTATTTGACAGAGAGAGACACAGCGAGAGAGGGAACACAAGCAGGGGGAGTGGGAGAGGCAGAAGCAGGCTTCCCGCAGAGCAGGGAGTCTGATGCGGGGCTCGATCCCAGGACCCTGGGATCATGACCTGAGCCGAAGGCAGACACTTAACGACTGAGCCACCCATGCACCCGAGTAAGGTGTATTTTAAAATGTTGGAAGGAACCACCCGTGATTTTATTTTATTCTCATGAGCCTCTCAATGGCAATTTCCCGTTCAGGCCTATACCATACTTCACACTTACTTTATCAAAGCCTGACATGAATACCACGCAGTAATCGCAGGCTTCTCCCAGTGAGTTCACCCGACCATCAACCTTCACAAATACTTAGGGCTTCAGGGTGCTTTTCTAATTTTTTAAAAAATAACAAATGGTATTTAAAAGAATTTGAAAAATTGTTACGTGATCTATGTAACAAGCAGATCAAATAAGCCCTTCCTGGGTTCTTTTTTTTTTTTTTTAAGATTTTATTTATTTATTTGACAGAGACACAGTGAGAGAGGGAACACAAGCAGGGGAAGTGAGAGAGGGAGAAGCAGGCTTCCCGCGGAGCAGGGAGCCCGATGCGGGGCTCGATCCCAGGACCCCAGGATCATGACCTGAGCCAAAGGCAGACGCTTAATGACTGAGCCACCCAGGCGCCCCCTGGGTTCTTTTCTAATAAACATGTTGATGAAAATACTAAACAAAAAGATTTTACCTCTGTCATACCTACTCAGAGACCATGGAGCATTCCAGTTTTACCCAAGTTCTGCTCACCTCCTGTAATTTATGTCCTGAGCGGGCACTAGAATATCCTGAACTTAAGTGGGTAACCGGTAAACAGCGCCCCAGAAAACGTGGTGGAGGGCAGGGCATTGAGGAAAATTCCCTTAGCTTAAATGATCTCATAGGAGGTCTTTTCTTGATTTTTCTGTTTTATATCTATTTCATTTTAAGATTTTTTGCATATTTATAATTATTTTACAATATGGCATGTTCTGACACTTGCAAGACAATGTCAGTACTAATATCTGTGTTTTTGAAGAACATTTTATAAAATATTTTGGTACCATAATACAAAGAATCAGCTGTAGACTGTGCTCATTCATAAGTGTTTTTTTTTTTTTTTTAACCTGAAAACACTCCCTAAACTATTGAAATAACCATAAGAAAGTGTGTACCACATGCTTCTGGGTGTACTTTATCTCTTCTAAGGTCCTTGAGAGTAAGCTTCTTGACTAATTCATCTTTATGTTCCCCAAAGCACAAAACTCTGTAAATATTCAATAAATATTTGTACCAATATACTCAGAAAAACTCTTATTACACAAAACATTCTATATAAGAATCCAATTGTTCTCCCAATAGGTTGTTCATAATAACAATACTCTCTTGATCTAGTTATCTGGTTATTGAGACTGCCTATAAATAAACCTATACAAAAACAAAATATTTGTTTTCTGGCTGAGTCCTTACAAAATTCAATTAACCAGAACCCCAACTAACCAGAACCCCAACTAACCAGAAACTAACAGATGTTTATCCTGAATACCAACTTTTTTTTTTTAGATTTTATTTATTTATTTATTTGTCAGAGAGAGAGAGAGAAAGAAAGAGCAAACACAAGCAGGGGGAGAAGCAGGCAGAGGGAGAAAGAAGCAGACTCCCACTGGGCAGGGAGCTCTATGCATAACTCGATCCCAAGACCCTAAGATCATGACCTGAGCCAAAGGCAGATACTTAACGGACTGAGCCACCCAGGCATCCCCACCCTCAAGAATTCCCCCCAACCTGGGGTGCTTGGGTGGCTCAGTCCGTTAAGCATCCAACTCTAGATTTTGGCTCAGGTCATGATCTCAGGGTCAAGAGACTAAGCCCTGCATTGGGCTCCACACTGGGGCGTAGAGCCTGCTTAAGATTCTCCCTCTCACTCTGCACCCACCCCACCACACCCACACCCTCTCTCTCTCTCAAAAAAAAAAAGAGAAAGAAAGAAAGAAAGAAGAAAGAATTCCCCCCAACCCACTTCGTTTCTACACCTGCCTGATCAAACTTTAGCACAATGCATCACTCTGGCTTATCAACCATTTTAACTACACAGATACTTTTGTAAATGATTCCACTCAGCAGCCTCTATTGCCAGAAGAATTTAATGTGCAGCTCAAGTTATCTGTGCAAGTGGTAACGTATGGCATAAATATATAGTTACCTTGTCTTGCTGCTTAAAAATGACCCTCCCCTCAAAATAATTTTGAACTTAGAACTAACTACATCCGAAGAAGCTGATGATGTTTCTGACAGTATACATTTAAGCTGTTGGAAGTAATTTAAAAATAATTTTAAAATAATCATATCTGAAGAAAGGTTGTTAGTGTGTCTTATTTATTGAGTACTTATGTGTAAAGATCATTGCATAGCGAATGTCAGGATACCAAGATGAATGAATATGGACATAAATAATCACAATTAAAGGTAGAAAATAGGACCAAGAGGGGGAGATGTGTAGAACCAGCGCTGTAAGACCAATGAGACTGCATCCAGCTATAAAAGCTGATCAAATGCTATCTGGGGTGGGCCTCATATTTCAGCAGATAGTTATTGGTGGAGGGGGGCAAAGAAATGACACTGAGGAGGGGGACCACATAGGTAGGAAATCATGAATCACACAAAGAGTCTAATTTGGCAGACAGAGTCCATGAGAAGGGGCTATGCCCTGCAGGATGAACAAGGGGTTTCAGACAAACTCATAGAGGAGAGAACTGAAGCCACACTGGACTAGAAAGTGAGAGGAAAGAGGGGTGCAGGGATAGAGGAGAAGAGGGCCAAGAACAGGTAAGAAGGAATACCTACATTCACTTTTTTAAAAACATTTTATTCATTTATTTAGAGAGCATGTGCACGTGAGCCGGGGGGGGAGGGGCAGAGGGAGAGAGATCATCTCAAGCTGACTCTGTGCTGAGCCCACTCGGGGCTTGATTTCATGACCCTGACATCATAACCTGAGCTGAAATCAAGAATCAGGCACTTAACTGACTGAGCCAACCGGGCACCGCAGGAATACCTACATTTCAAGGGCCTTCAAGTCCCTGAAACTGCTGAGGAAGAAATGAGTGCACTACTGAGCATCATATTCTTTTATGGAAGGCAGATGGGAACATAAACCCTTTATCAATCTAAAACCAAAGGAATAAATCATTCAGTATGTCAAGTTCTAAATGTGTCAGTATCTAAAAACACCACCTAGCTATCACGAAAAGACAAGATAAAGTATTTCCAGCTATTACCTCCTATCTAAAATGATGCTGAATTTTAGAACCCACTTCTAAACAATGAATGATTAGGTAAGGAGTCTGTTTAGTTAAGTCACCTAAAACACATAAATGAAAGAAAGGGTCTTCATGAAGACCTGCATGCGATGCTCATTGATCTAAGAGATGTACTGGGAAGTTCCACTAAGCAGAACGGAAGTATGACCAACAAAACTTCCTACGCAGGTTTTTCCGTTAGATTTAAAGGAAGAAAGGACTTCTGGTCAATCCAGCACATCTAGCTTGCTGATCTCTAAGGAGTCTTAAGTCATCCCTGAATCCCAAGGGTTTAGGATAGTGGGGTACTGTGGCTTCCTATAAGTGTTTCATGAATGAGAAAAAAAATGGAGAAAGAAGGGCCTAAGAACCATATTTCAGATTTACATAGTATAATTTACATCCTGGAGTCAGTATACAATTATAATATGCAATATGCTTATGCCTGAAGTTTCAAATTATGTCCCTCAGAGTCTGTGAATGATCAGAAAAAGACTGAGCTGTATTCATGACACTATACCTTCTAAAGTTAGGGCCAGATAATGTACATATAGATACTTTTCAGTAGTTTTAATATGTATTAAAACTAAAAAGGTTTTTTTCACTGAGTCCTAAAATTAATGAACTAGAATTTATCTCATTCTTTGAACATCTCACTTAGTTGATATACTTAATTATATACTGAGTTCCAAAAGCTCTAATTCTGTCAATATTTTAAGTAAGCTCTACACCCAACGTGGGCCTTGAACTCACGACCCTGAGATCAAGAGTCACATGCTCTACTGATTGAGCCAGCTAGGCGCCTCTCTGGCAATTTTCATATGTAAGAAATGCGATTGCTTAATGGTCTATAATAGTGTGACTATTTAATCAAGCAGAAAGATGATTCTTGGTACCTTTATGGTTTCAGTGGGCACTCCAGGCTCCGGGACTTTATCCAAGTAAGTGGTCAAGTCTTGATCAACATGTTCAAACACTAATGTCAGTTTGGTTTCTCTGTCTGTCCGTGACACTGTGCATACATCAAACAACCTAAAAGAAAAAAGAAAGAGATATTAAGTAGGCGACAATAAGCAAAGAAGTAACCTGTATGTCTTACATATATCCTGCAATTCAATCATACAATAGGAAAAAAAAAATACCAGTGTTCATCATAGTGATAATATGTAAGGATGCCTAATGGGATCTGATACTCTAATAGCAATATGAGATTCAGGAGAGAAGCACTTGATTAAGTGAGGACAAAATCCATAGCAGCAAAGAGAAAACAACATGACTGGAGAGTAAGAATGTCTGCCTGGAGAGTTTCCTTAGTTAAGACCTTACTTACGTACAACTTGCCAACAGAGATAGTTTAAAAAACTGCAGCCTAGGAAAAATATGGTTCTTCTTAGCACACAGTTCAAGAATTATTAAAGAGACAGATTAAGCATTCTTTGGAGATGCTGGACTCTACAGTGAAGATTTTCCTGGAATTTAAGGTGTTACAATCATGCCTGTGAAAATAAGGATGATGAAATACAGAGAAATTTGGGTTATTTCTAAGAGGGACTTCTCATCCTGGTGAATCAAATCATTTCCCTGGAAAGGACATAAATTCTTGGTTTAAAAATTCCAAATATCATGCTAATGAAAACTGAAATTTTAACATTTTTGGGGGGAGAGAAGGGGTATTTGAAACTGCATTAGTAAGCTCCATTACCTTTAACTGATACACAGTAAAAGACTTTATAATTAAGTTTGGATGGGTGAATCTAATGTCTTCCATACAATTCCATGACTAAGTCAAAATTCAAGTTTTAAAATAAGTGAAGCCTTCAGTAGGCAAAAGCATTTTCAAGCCCAAGGACAAATTCTTCTTTACTTTCAGCCACACACAGGACGCTATCCAGCACATGAGATGCTCACCACATGTTTGAATAATTAAACAAACCACCTGTAAACAAGCTGTAAGTAATTTGACAAGAATGTAATATAAATACTAAGAAAAGGCTAATAAAATGCTATTCTTAGTCTTTTCTTTCATTTTTAAAAACCGAATAAACACTCTTTCTTTCTCTCCAAAGAAACTAACTACAAATGTGCATATAACCCGTCACTAAAATGCAGAGTTGACTCTCAATTATGTACTTTGTATTATTACCTCTGTTGAATTTTTAATGCCGAGCTGGTTCACCAGGCCACCCCACTGCATTTCTGGGCTAAATGGGGCCCCACAACATTTGGTACTTCTCTGTGAATTTAAACTAAGCTTTAAAATAAACTAAAGAACAGTGTAATTAAGTTAAATCTGGTGGGATGGACACCGCCACCAACCACACACACTTCACAGCCAGATCACGCTACTTTTTAATTATGGGCAGGTTGGGATGAGTTCTACAACTCCACCAAAATCAATTAAGATCAACTGAATTTCTTCTCACGTTTATTTACTTCTAAATATTCCAATTTCTAAGTTTTAAAGATTTTATTATTTATTTGAGAGAGAGCGAGAGTGTGTGTGTACACACACACACACACACACACACACACACACGCACGCCTGTGAGCAGGGGGAGAGGGGCAGAGGGGGAGGGAGAGGGAGAGAGAGAGAGAATCTGAAGCAGAGTTGAGCCCGACTGGGGTGGATCCCAGGACCATGAGATGATGACCTGAGCTGAAACCAACAGTCGGACGCCCAACTGACTAAGCCACCCAGGTGCCCCTGATTTCTAAGTTTTATTTAAAAAACATTTTTTTTAAGATTTTATTTATTTATTTGAGAGAGAGAGCACGAGAGCAAGGTGAGGGGCAGAGGGAGATGCAGGCTTCCCGCTGAGCAGGGAGCCCGATGCGGGGCTCGATCCTGGGATTCTGGGATCATGACCTGAGCCGAAGGCAGATGCTTAACCAACTAAGCCATCCAGGTGCCCTGATTTCTAAGTTTTAATCATCTACTTCTGAACTTGATTTTTTTCAAATTCCAAAGTCTTCTGATGTCACTAATGTGACTTATTCTGGAAAACTATTCTAATAAAGTAAAAGCTCCTAATAAATTTATTAAAGATAAATCATCATATGAGTGCCATACTATGACAATGATGATCACTATCATGCATGAATTCGACACCTGGGAAGTTTATCAAAACTACTTCAGTTTGGTAGAATGAACCCATTTATTAATGGGCTCCTTTGAACCACCTTCTTTCCATTATAAAACCCACATACTTTGCCAGCTTCACTTTTTTTCTTCCTTTTGAAGAAGAAAAAGGAGTTCCACAATCACCAAGCTTCTTTGTATAGGTTACTTCTATTTTTGTAATAAAATAAAACAGCAATGAATCAAAAATGACATGCACTAAATTCAAACACAAACATGGGAACTGCACCACTACAGGAGTGCTTCTTAAATATTACTTTTAAAATGTTTTCCATTATAATTAATACATTTCCTTCATGAAAAAAATACATTTTTTTTTTTTTTACCACTGCCTCAGGTCAGCACTGATTTTAGTAACTCCAGTTCTTCCTGCACTTATAGTTTGTAATATATGACATTTTAGTAATTTCCAAAAGAAAAAAAAAATTGATGGGAACATAACTGGAGAATAAAATAATCATAAAACACTGCTGAACCAAAAAGCCTGCTTCCAAACCGTTGTTAGTTACCTAACCGTCGTGGCAGTATGCTCTGTTGCTTCATTTTACTGAAACCATGCTTCCAAACACTGTTTGTATGACACAATTCAAGAATAACATCTAACCCACCCAAGTTATTTTCCTCAAAGTTGTAACATTCTCTTCAAAATATGAAGACTCACCGATGGTACCTGAAGCAACCGGACTCCACACACGAAATGGGCAAAGGTGAGCCCATGAAGCCACTGCCAACTGCTCTAAATCATAAGCCATGGAGAAAAGGCACTCATTTTAATTGGCAATTTTTTAAAGATTTTATTTATTTGAGAGAGAGAATGAGAGAGAGAGAGCGCGTGCGCGAGCGCACACATGAGCACGGGGAGGGACGAGGGGAGGGACAAGCAGACTCCCCGCTGAGCAGGGAGCCCGATGCAGGACTCGATCCCAGGACCCTGGGATTACGACCTGAGCCAAAGGCAGACGCTTAACCAACTGAGCCACCCAGGCGCCACTAATTGGCAATTTTTAAAATGTGGAATTTTAAAGAGATATGTGTGACCGTGCATAGCATACAACATTCCTGTATAAATTTTAATGTATATAATTATTTTATTTTTCAAGGTTACAAAAAGAATGGCATTAGGTAGAAGTGGCTCATGCTGGTTCAAGGAGATAATTCTTTTTATTTTTTAAGGTGCTATTATTTTGGGGGTGGACTTTCTCAAATCAGATTTTAGAACTTTATTTTACAAGTGAAGATCGCAGTTTTCATTTTGTGCCAACATTTCTTCCCCACAGATACAATGAAGACATTCATATCTTCAAAGCAAAAAATCATCAAAATAGATTAGCACAGCATAGTCACATCCTACTGATAATGGTTATACATGCATGTTTTTTATTGGTCTCCAAACCATTGGGAGTTTATTTAACCAAGGCTCTCTAAGCTTTTATTATTTGGTGCAACTCCAGAGAAAACCAGTTTATCAATTATAATGTAGTGCTCATATCAGGGTAAATGACACTCTTCCAGTGAATAAATACATGTCAGTCATTGCACAGGTAATTTAGGTCTCTTTTATGCCCCCAGTACAGGACAACTATCGAATTATCTAGAGAATCAAATTTAAATGAAATATCCAAAAGGTAGTTCATATGATGGTATAATCTAGATGATCTTAGCCTAAATTTATTCCTGTTAGCCAAGTTAATAGTAGTAGTTTTCTTGTAGAGAGTGATTCTAAACACAGTGAGCAGATGCCTGCTAGCTCTCATCCTATATTTGAGAACCACATACTACTTTATTGTCCATGCCTCAGGTAACAGACCACAAAGGCTTACTGGAAAGAAAAGAAATATGGCATCAAATTGGTCATTTCTTCGCACCCCTCCCAAAAGGCCAAAACAGTTCAGTGGCTAAGTTTTCAAGTTTTCTTAACTAGAAAGTTTTAGGGGAATTACTGATTTAGTTGAAGGGAGAAAGCAACGAGTAACACAGTATTTTCGAAGAGTGTTAACAATTTTGTGAAGATTATTATCAGTTAATGTTGCCCTAAGCTTTGCCAGTTTTTAAATGATTTTTTTTTTTTTAATTGCAAGGGAATAGGCTTAAACTCGGGAAATAAAATATAGGTCAGTCTATTATCTACATATTCTTCATCTTGGCCATGATGTCTTCCAAGCTTTCACCAGAATCTTCCACAGTTACACCTCAGGTATAGAACCTTCTTGCTTTTTGGGAATTGTTTATGGCAGGGTCATTCCTTCAGGTAAGTCAGGAACTGGACCTGAAGAATTCTGCAGTTCCTCCTCTGAAACCTCAGATACCAACTCAATACCCCATCCCTTATCTTCACATATTATCTCCTCTTCTTCTTCTTGAACAACCTCTTGTCCTTGTAGTCTTCCTGCTGCTTCCTGCAATTTCTGTCAACACACTGAGGATTTGGCTTCATGGACCCAGCAGGAAAAAAATCCTGCACTGCATTATATCCAAGGTAAAAACTCACAGTACCAAAGTTTAACAGAAACTTTAACACATTTTGTACCAAGCTCCTAGCAACCATGCCGACAGTGGTAGGAAGACTGGGGGCACACATAGTCTCATTTAAGAGTCTTCTCATCAGTATTTGCAGCACTTTGGTGGCGCACGTGCAAAACAAGCAGACCCTCCAGGAATTATGAGCTGTATATGCCCTGAAACTGCATTTTCACTGACCCCAGACGCCAGCCACGTTTGCCCAAGTTCATTACAGGCTGTGTTTATTGTCACCCGAGGTTCAAAACCGTCTGCACAGCTAAGAACTAGGTTAAGGGGTTTTCCCTCTTCTCATCCACCATTACTTACTCTCATCCATGAAATGCTGAAAGTCTTCTACTGTGGTTATATTGCAGTTACATACTTCCTAAAGAGCATCTGGGTTAATGTTCCTCAAAGCATATTCTGCTGCTTGAACTTTACTTAATCCTGCTTGATTGGAAGGATAAGTTGGAAGAAAGGTCTATTCATATGTGCCAGTTCCTCCTTGTCGTGGTCAAAGAGTAGCAACGTAGCAAGGCCACGTCAGCAGGCACGCTACCGACTCCGCCGACCCCACTATGGCTACAGCAAAGGTACAGATTTCCTCCTCGCAGTCGCTTCCGATGCCCACTCGGTTCAGTGCCATCAGGCGCCTGCAGGGGTTGGAGTCCATGGCCGCTGGGCCCAGCTTCTTGATGGGAAGGACGCCCACAGCCCACCGGCTTCTCTCCCGGGCCAGTTTCCACTCCAGCTCCTCTGCCCACTGCTGCGGCTGCTCCCTCCCCAGACTCGGCCGTGGCTGGGACCCTGGCCGCCGCTCTCCCAGCCCTGAACGCTGGGGAGGGAAGTGCTCCCAGGTCCCTGCCACTCCCGCGGGCCTCCCACCCTACCGCCTCCGGTGCCCTGCAGCCATCACTCCCCTCCGAACAAACCCTCTTACAGCCTCCTCGCTCTCCAGGGCTTGAGAGACGGGCCACAGCAGGGCCAGGGTCATCAGTGTCTGGAGCCGGCAGCCTGCGGGGCTGGCTGCCTTTCCGGCCACTTAGGATGCTGCAAATGCAGCGTATTACTTTCTCCTTAGAAATTCACAAGTGACATGAAGGGAAGGAGAGGTCCTGGAAGGACCTGGAGGATAACCCCCCCCCCCCTTCTTTGGCTCCAATGCTGATGGTCAACATCTTACAGAGCCAGGACTCCAATGAAGACATTTTGGGAAATGCTGCTCCACGCTAAAATACAAAATTCAGTCTTACTTGTTTAGTGAACATTATCACTGTAAAAAAAAAAAAAAGTTATGCTAGTTTATATAGTCTACACTATCTTATGTGTAGGAAATGCATTTTGAGTCAACAATTATAAATACAGGTATTCCCCAGTCTTCGAAAGTTCACGCCACTGCCCTTTTACAAAAGTCCTACATTAGTACAGCTGTTCTCACTAACTGAAGAAATCTCAAAGAGGATTTGTGCTTTTAGGAAAAAGGGAGAAAAGTGAAAATAGCATTCAATACTTGTTTTTTGTTTTTTTTTTAAGATTTTATTTATTTGACAGAGAGAGACACAGCGAGAGAGGGAGCACAAGCAGGGGGAGTGGGAGAGGGAGAAGCAGGCTTCCCACAGAGCAGGGAGCCCGATGCGGGGCTCAATCCCAGGACCCTGGGATCATGACCCGAGCCGAAGGCAGATGCTAACGACTGAGCCACCCAGGTGCCCCTCAATATTTGTTTTGTAGTGAGCCTCTACAGAGGCAGCACGCATCCCAAACAGTGAAGGGGGCACCCCCAAGCTCCTTCCTCACAATGATACTCAGCCTCTGGGCATTAAGCCGCCTTAGCTTTGGAGGCTCTCAGTGAGCATCTGTGCTTTACCTCGATTTGTTTTGTGCACCCGTTAGCAAGATGTGTCCTAAGGTATCAGAAAAGCCTAGGAGAGGTTACTTTTTGGATCTGGGAACACTCAAAAAATTTTCCACATAAATTAATGGTAACTGCTTCTTCACTTTACACCATTTCAGCCTACAAAAGGTTTCCCAGGAACATTCTACTTTCAAATAGCAGGAAAGGCCTGTATTCATCTGAGGAATTTTAGAACATAATATTTATGATGCTTTTCTGTCTACAATGACTCCCTCTGGAATTACCCCAAATCAAATAAATAATAGTCAATGTGGTGGGCAATAAAGAGAACATAGATGTTTTAATATAACAAATAAGTCTCACATAAAGCAACTGAGCTAAACAAGAACTGAAATCCCTGGTATTTGGCAGGAGGTTAACAATCTGTAATATATTTATATAAATCAATGAGGAATGTGGCCAGGCTGCCTATAACCCCTACACTTGCAAAATGAAAGAGCCAGACAGGTCTGAACATTTGAAAATAAACACTGGAAAATAACTTCAACTGTATGATTCCTTGTATTGACCAACATCCTAAGACTTTCTAAAACTTTTTTTTTTTTTTTTGCTATTCAGTAAACTGACAAAAACACCATTTCAATGATTGCATGACTGCAGTTCCATAAGAGAAATATATTCATACTGTGTTGAATATGAACAAAATATCTCAGAGGACGTTTGGAGGAAATCAAAGCTACCATTCGATACGTATCCATTAGAGCCTAGCTTAATGTGATCCAAGTGAATGTTCAGAAAGGGGAAATGAAAAGTGGTTCTCAGCATTCACTAAGTCTATGAATCCAGTTTAGCTACGCAAAAGGCAATCCAAAAAAGCCAGATAGGTCATTACCATTTCACAATTAAGTCAGCCAAGCCGCTAACTATCCCAATAAAGTTCTCTCCCTGTCTCTATAGTCCTGACCCCTCAGCTGCGGGGCAGAGAGCAAAGCACAGGGTCCAGCACAGCCCTCAGCTTTCCAGCTGTCCTAGTGATGTCATTATCTCATAACAAAATTTCTCCGTGAATTAACTCTGTATCCTACCCATTGTAATTCTTAATGACTGCTTCCTGTTCATGTTTTCCATTTAACTTGCTATTCTGGATCTACTGCATAGGCAAGTTGCCTTTGTCTAATGGATGGGATTACATCCAATAGGTTTGGGATTTCCAAAGATTACAATTTACAAAGGTCTCCCAAACAACATGCTTTGTAAACACAAGCCCCGCCTTTCTGTTGTGGTTATAAGAAAAGGGAAATCTGCATTATTTGCTGTGATTAAACTTTGACCTGTCACAGGAAGTTCTATGAGGATTTTTTTTCCTGTCACTTTTTTTTCATACTCTTGAATGTTTGGACATCAAATAGTTCAAGAGCTGAGAGAAGTCTGGCACCGCTGCCTAAGGGCGCTAAACAAAATTTTATTTGAACTACGGCCAGTCTTTGGAATTGAGAAGAATTCTTTTTTATCTCTCTTTCTCTATATAGTCCACGAAGCACATTCTGGGTGTGTAGCTTGCATGTACCCGAGGTTATGTTCACGTATACTGGATAATGGCCAGGGTGTTCCCCATTTGCTCATTAAATATGGACTGTGTGTGCACTTGTTCTAAACCAACACTGAATGGTGTAACTCCAGAGGTATTTGCCACCAACAATAATGAAAATGCTGCTAGAAGGAACTTGCCATTTCTGCAGCGTCCATAAACATTTATGAGTACCTACCATGTGCAGGGGTGGTACTAAGTCTTGGAGATTCCAAAAGATGTAAGATGGGTATGGTCTTTAAGAGCTTTACTATCCAGTTAGGGGAGAGAAGACTGATATATCAAACTGTAAGTAATGGTGTATGGCTGTGCATTAATTCCAAACAAATTCTATACACAGAACATGAAACTACATATCACATCAAAGTACATTCATTCTACACCCTAATATTCAGTAGACATGTGCGATGTCTGCCTTTCCTATTACCTCCTCTATAAACCATATCCTCATATTTTGTTGACGAACCACTCCTACTCAGGCAATATGGTTTTGGGGGCATGAGCGCAGCATAGCATGTAACCTGCTCTGGACAGAGTGACACTGATTGATTTAGGGATGGACAGGACCATGTGACTCAGTCCCAGGACTTTTACTAGAACTTCTGGGAGAGTAGAGATCGCTCTCTTTATTCTGGGATTACCAAACCGGCAACAGAGAAGCCTGCAGCTGCCGATGGCTGTCTTTGCCACCACTTTAGTGAGCACACCATGGAATGCAGCCAACGGGGAAGAGAGCCAGAGCAGAGAAACGATACAGGCGAGAGATTCTGGAGACACTGGTAAGCACCGGCCCCACTTGTGCCAACATAACCTGGGATTTATTAGTTACGTCAGCCAGTAACGTCACTTTTGTGCTTACCCAGTTTGGGCTGGGCTTTTATTACTCACACACAAAAAATAATCCTAGGACATTTATACATATCTTGAAATGGTTAAATGATTCTGAAACAGCAATATCTGACCTCAAATATGTCTTATATATTAGACACAATGAATTAAGGTCAAGCATATAAATAGTAGTAGTTTCCTCTAGGTGACTGCACCAGACCTGACTTGCTGGGAGACAATTTCCCTTTAAATGGTCCCTCCAGGAGCATGACCCCTGGGCAAGAGTAATTGACAGCCCCAGAGCAGACAAATTCATCTCTCCCAAGGAATCCTATTTGAGGTTCCTGGTCTGACTGCAGAAACGTTTTGTGGAGAAAAAGCGGAGAAAGGCAGAAGAAGACACACAGATGAGTTCATAGCAAACAGGAATATGTAACCTAGAACAGGAAGGGACTCAGTGGGGTAAGAGGAAGTGAGGAGGCAAGGAGAAGTATTTAAAAATAACACAAGGATACAGTTTAATTTAAAGGCTGAATCCCAATGCTCGGAGATATGTTCTCCTAGAATCCTGAATTAAGCAACCTCATTACCTACTGCTGAAAAGGGGACAATGCCCAGGGAAGCTGATCCTTGGGCAATGCAGAGTTTAGGGGTGCTGACCTCCCTGCAGTCAAAAATCCACGTGTAACTTCTGATTCCCCCAAAACTTTAACTTCTAATAGTCTACTGTTGACTGGAGGCATTACTGAGAACACAGTCGATTAACACGTATTTTGTGTGTTATATGTACTACATATTGAATTGTTAAAATAGAGCTGGTGTTCGCTTCCGCAGCACATATACTAAAATTGGCCCCCATGCAAGGATGACACGCAAATTAGTGAAATGTTCCACATTTAAAAAAATAATAAAGTAGACCAAAGAAAATGTTATTAGGAAAATAGTAAGGAAAGAGAAAATACATTTACAGTACTGTATTAATAGGGAAAAATCTGCATATACGTGGATGCATGCATTTCAACCTGTGTTATCCAAGGGTCAAGTGAAATGTCAGATTGCAACTCTAAAGCAGGGAAATCTGTTCGTGCTGCTAAAGTTTAAGGCTACCATCATCTGACAAGGGACTGCAAAGTCAACATCCTTTATTTACTAAATCACTTGATTCTTTATAGCCTTAAAGAGAGTGTTCATAAGAAAATTAAGTGGTTCATCTTCTTCTAGTTCATCTTTAGAGTTTCTACTAATATGGTTTCAGCTTCTATCTATATAGAGGTGGCAATCTGGACCTATGAGCTAATATCTTTGCATCCATTAACCAAAAAATGTTTTACAAGTTAAGTGGGAATCCCCCAAATTGGGCAAGTTTACAAGATACGGCTCGCACGACAGTAAATATTTAAAACAGAGCAAACAGTAAAACTCCTATATATGGAAACACACTGCTACCGTATGATGGCATATGGTACAAAATTGGTATGCTATTAGCGAGGCCCCATTAAATAAGCTCTGTGGAAGTCCTAATGGGAATATGGCGTACCTGCAGACTACTCTGCTCATATTCAAGACGAATTCCTGAAATGGACATTAAGCAACAGAATTCAAACTTTTTCTTTTTTCTTTTAAAGATTTTATTTATTTGACAGAGATAGAGACAGCACAAGTAGGCAGAGAGGCAGGTAGAGGGAGAGGGAGAAGCAGATGCGGGACTGGATCCCAGGACCCCGGGATCATGACCCGAGCTGAAGGCAGACGCTTAACCCACTGAGCTACCCAGGCGCCCCCAGAATTCAAACTGCTTTCAGTCCTCCAGCAAACACTAGAGGCACTCTTCTGTTATCAAACAGTTCTTTAAACTGCTAATGCATTTTGTCTGAATGAAAGAGAGAAGAATGAGGTAGTAGCATCACTCCGTTATGCTAACTCTATGCAATTACGGGAAAAAGGAAACACTACTTCAGAGCTCAAACAAATAAGGAAATCATAAAAATGTATTTGTTCTCTTATAGGGCAGAGGACGGTGGCAGAGGCAAAATATTCAACGAGTGTATTCTAAGTCACCATGCAAATCACTACCCACCCAAAGTCAAGAGATAAAAAACACAGGTAGCTAGACAATGCTGAGTCGATATTTTTGCTGAGTCCAGTTCCAACACGCATTAGTTCAGAAAGAACGTGAAGTCAGCTCTACAAAAAAGAAGAAACCTGCAAATTGAAAAAATTAGGGACTTTTCCATATGGATTAGAATAGACACCATTCGGCAACCCCAGGGACAGCGCAGGAGTGAGATACTAACTACTCTTTTACCTGTTGAGGTCTCCACCGAGACTCAATCACTGTACACAACAGTCAGCTTCCATCAGCCACTTGACAAACACAGATATGCTGGTCAAAACAAAGGCCTGACAAGAGTGAAAGGATTAAGAGACCCCAAACCTGTGGCATCTGGTGTGAAGGTGGGGTTCAGGGGCTCTAAGTCCTAAACCCTACTGGTAGGTCAGAGGCTACCGATTAGCAAACTAAAGACAACCTTAAACTGGAAATGCCTCTGCATACTTCCGTTTATCCTGTTCTTTTAGTTCTCCATGCACCTGGTGTAACCATCTAACACACAGCAGGTATTCAATAAATGTTTTGCTGAATGAATTAAACTTTTCAGAATTGTAACTCAGGGAAAAGTCAGCAGCAAAGGAAAAGAGAGGATCTTCGGAGAGGTCGTTAGGAAAGAAAGCATGGCACCCTGAGTAAGTCAAATCTTGTAACTGACGTTAAGTGAGGACACACACTCCTAAGTTGCACTTATTAACTAACACTGTTAGTTTGCTCCCTATCCACTCGCTACTTCCACATACTTGGACTTTTTTAGTCCTCACAACTCTATGAGATGGTGCTCACTTTATGAATAAAGAAACAGACGTACGTAAACAACACTGCAGCCTCATTCACACTAGCTAAAAAAGTAGTCACAACCCAAGTGTCCATCAATGGATGCATGGATAAACAGAATGCACTATATCCATACAACGGAGTATCATTTGATTAAAAAAAGGAATGAAGTAGAGAGACATGGTATGATGTGGATAAATCTTGAAAAGATTACACCAAGTGAAAAGAACCAGTAAGGAAAGGCCATATATTGCACGATTTCTTTTACATGGAAGGTCCAGAGTAGGCAGGTCCATAGAGACAGAAAGTGGATTAGTGGTTGCCTAGGGCTGGAGGTGCTGGGGCAGGGAGAGGAATAGAATATGACCACTAATGGGTACCGGGATATTTTCAGGGTGATAAAATGGTCTAAAATTAGATCATGGTGATGGTTGGGCAGCTCAGTAAATAGACCAAAAACCACTGAACTGTTTATACAGATAAATTTGATGGTATGTAAAGTGTATCTCAGTAACGCTGTTTAGAAACAAAAGGAGGAAAGAAAGAGCCAGAGAGAGGTTTAGTACTTTGCCTAAAGCACAGGAGGGTAAGTGGTGGAGATAGGATCTGAAGTCAGGCTGTCTGGTTCCAGAGTCGGATTTCCTAACCATTGTGCAATCCTACCTCTGCAGCATTTGGGTCAGAGACCTCTCTATGGCAGAGGAGACACACTGGCTGACAGGATCCCCAAATGCCTTTGGTAAACTTGGATATAGCAGTATATGCCTTCCATGCTGGACTGAAAACAATAAATGTTCAGAAAATTCACAGGAAAAATAAAGTTAAAGACTTGATCCTCCAGGCCCTCTTACATCCTTCCCTTAACTAGTTAGAAAAATAACCCACTTTAGTTCACCCAATAGAGGTAGAAAAAGATAGTCTCATCTCAAAAATACAAGAGTTAAATGATATTTTTGAAAGTAAAGTCAACAGCTCTGGCTTGAGTCAGAAGGAGTGCTGGATTCTGGAAAACTTTCAACATTCAGTTCTGTCTCCATTTCTGACCTGTAAAAGCCCCGTTCTCCAGCTTTGGGCCTCTCTTGAGGAAAAACGACGAATCAGCCAAAACGAGGCAGCTGTCTGTGCTGAAGGCTGTCTGCTGGGTCTTAGAAGAAAACTAACCAAACTTTACCTACACCGTAAGCCAAAAATCTTTCATAATCACATCCTTCTGAGGTGAGTAAATTTAGCCTAGCACTAATTCACTCAGGTACTTAGGATTAGGTTCTTATCTAATAAAACAACCATTGAAGTTAGTTCCTTTTAAGGAAACACAAATGACTATCAACATATGAGAAAATTTTAAAACTATAGTAATAATGAAACAAATGAAAACATCAGCAATATACTATTTAAGCCCTTCAAACTGGGTAAGGAATTTTTAAATGGTAAAATGGCATAGCGTCTGTGAGGGTTTGTGAAATGGACATCACTGTGGGAGTACAAATCGGTAAAAACAACAACAAAAAAACCCACCAACCAACCAAACAAAAACCTTCTGGAGAGTAATCTGGCAAGATAGGTAGGTAGATACATAAATAGATACACAGATTATGTGGCCTTTAAAAAGATGATTCAGATTCATATTTACTGAACATGGAAAGGTGTTCATAATCTATTATTAAAAGAAAATGAACGTTTCAGAAAAATATGTACAGTTTGATTCTGCATATATAAACAAAATGGTAGAAAGATAAATCAAGATGCTAACAGTGGTTATCTCTCAGTGATGAGATTACTGAGCTGTGTTTCCTGTTATTTGCCTATCTAGACTTTCTACAGTGAGAGCATATCAATTTTTAATAATAAAAAAATCGCCATTTTAAAAACAAGAGTTATAAAAGCTTCTTTTCTCATTTAAGTCTTCTTTCTTCCATCACTCATATACTTTTCTTCACTCTGTTCCTCTGAGTTACTGAGAAAATCCTGATCCTCAATCCTGAAATGGCAAGTTTTTAAAATTAAATATGTTAACAACTTAAGTTCTTAAATTGGTTCTAGGAGAAAAAAAATACTATGTATGCATTATTGTCTCACTGAAGGGATGAGATTTTAATCTTTCTCCCATATGGAGCAACCCCATAAAAAAGCATGTAGGAAAAATAAAACTACTTTTCTGATGCTTGGCTAATTGTTAGGTCAAAAGTAACAGAATTACCATGAAATAAAAGAGAAACAGTGACAGCTCACAAATTCTTTAAACTGCTCTAAGGTTTTTATCAGACAAGCCAGAGAAAAATCCTGCATGGTAGAATTATGGAATTTTGAAAGTATGGGGCACTTCAGAGATTATCTGGTTCTGTACAATCGTTTTACAGATAAAGAAGCATAGGCCAAGAGAATGCAGATGGGCAAAGCAACTGAAGGAGTAAGAAAACTGGGTCTCATGGCTAAGAATTCAGCGCCCTTTCTAATATAACAAGGTATAAGCAACCAAAATGATAAAAGCATTTTTTTAAAAGTCATTATAAAAATTAACATCTAATATCTTACATTCTATTTTATTTTTTTAAGACTTATTTATTTATTAGAGAGCGAGAGGGAGAAGGGGAGAGAGAATCCTCAAAGAGACTCCCCACTGAGCACAGAGAGGATGCGGGGCTCGATCCCAGGACCCTGAGATCATGACCTGAGCCACAATCAAGAGTTGGCTCCCCAACCACCTGAGCCACCCAGGCGCCTCTAACATCTTACATTTTAAAATTAGATCTATTCAAGCAAAATTTCCAGGAACTACTGTGTTAAGAACTGAAAAAAAAGGGGCACCTAGGTGGCTCAGTCGGTGAAGTGTCTGCCTTTGGCTCAGGTCATGATCCCAGGGTCCTGGGATTGAGCCCCCCATCGGACTCCCTGCCCAGTCGGGAGCCTTCTTCTCCCTCTCCCTCTGCCCCTCCCCTTGGCTTGTGCTTTCTCAATCTCTCTCTCTCTCACTCTATCTCAAATAAATAAATAAAATATTTTAAAAAAAAGAACTGAAAAAATCTATAAATATATTTTAAGGACACTATCAGGAAACCATATTAAAAGATAAGAAAACAGAACATAGTTGGAAAAGTTAAAAAAGAACTGATAGCTCTATCAACTGCCAAACTTAGGCATCTGGAATTAGGTTGTTTTGTTCAGATGTAAAAATGTGTAATATTAAGTTATGATTTAGTATGCCTCCATACAAATTTTATTTTAGAGTTTAATCTTTGTTCTAGGAATATTTCATATAATAAGGTAAATATTTCATGGCATTGAGAGCAATGAAAAACTAAAGGAGAAGAATTTGTAAATGTAGCTCCAACTACATGTCCCCCAAGGAAGAATGTTTCTTTTGCAAAGAACCATAGGAACAACTCATACTGGGACTCTATCAGGCAATTATCCACGAAAGTGAGAATTTTGATATCTGATTCTTACCCATTGTAAGCCCTCAAACAATTTTTAAAAATTAAAGTTTTTTTTTTTTTTTTTTTTTGCGAGAGAGAGAGCACAAGAGGGAGGAGGGTCAGAGGGAGAAGCAGACTCCCTGCTGAGCAGGGAGCCCGATGCGGGATTCGATCCCTGGACTCCAGGATCATGACCTGAGCTGAAGGCAGTCACTTAACCAACTGAGCCACCCAGGCGCCCAAAAAATTAAAGTTTTTAATGGAATTCTCTGTAGCATGCATTGAACATTTTCTTGACTTTTTAAGCGCAATATACTGATTGTCTTCTACCGATGGATAATTCGCAGTCATTGTTATTACAAAATTACAATCGTTTAATTTGGCTGCATTATTACAATCCTTTATTTGAGTGCTTTCTAGGCACATTAGCGTGAGGCCAGGAGATCCACACTGAGACACATTATAAATCAAACTGTCAAAAAGCAAAAAAAGAATCTGGAAAGCAGCAAGGATAAGCTGCTCACCACCTAACGTTGTTTAATAGCCAACACCTCATCAGAACCATAGAAGATAGGGGCGCCTGGGTGGCTCAGTCAGTTAAGCGTCTGCCTTTGGCTCAGGTCATGATCCCGGGGTCCTGGGATCGAGCCCCGCGTCGGGCTCCCTGCTCAGCGGGGAGCCTGCTTCTCCCTCTGCCTGCTGCTTCCCCTGCTTGTGTGCTCTCGCTCTCCACACACCCCTTCAACCCCCCCCACCCCGGCCAAATTAATAAATAAATTAGAGGGAAAGAAAAAAGAACCACGGAAGACAGAAGGCAGTGGATGACACATTTAAAGTGCTGAGAGAAAAACTGTTAACCAAGAATTCTATATCCAGAGAAACTACCCTTCAAAAAACGAAGGTGAAATTAAGACATGCTCCGATAAACAAAAGCTGAGGGAGTCTGTTGCCAGGAGACCTGCCCTCGAAGAAGTGCTACAGGGAGATGAACCATGAGAGACTATGGACTCTGAGAAACAAACTGAGGGTACTAGAGGGGAGGGGGGTGGGGGGATGGGTTAGCCCGGTGATGGGTATTAAAGAGGGCACGTTCTGCATGGAGCACTGGGTGTTATACGCAAACAAGGAATCATGGAACACTGCATCAAAAACTAATGATGTATGGTGATTAACATAACATAAGAAAAAAAAAAGAAATGCTACAGGGAGGCCTTCAGGTTGAAATGAAAGGACAGGAGAGAGTAGCTCAAAGCCACGTGAAGAAAGAAAGAACATTGACAAAGGTAACTAACTACATAGGTAAAAATTTAAAAAGCCAGTATTATTGTAGTTTGGTTTTGGAACTCTTTTTTCCCTAATACGATTAAAAAGACAAATGCATATGATGGTAAGTACCAATCTATGGTAATGGTCCTACAATGTGTAAAGATGAAATGTGTGACAATAATAGCATAAAAGGGGATGGACGGAGCTGTATAGGAAAAAAGGTTTTTATACACTATAGAAGCTAAGTTGTATTGTTTAAAACTAAAATGTTTTAAGTTTAAGATGTTAACTATAATCTCCAATGTAATCACTAAGAAAAATTCTTTGTTTTGAAACCACCTTCAGGTCCTGAGAAATATTTTCTTGAATCTTCTCTCTACCATTATGAGCCCCTAGAGTGAGCCTAGGGCTATACTCGACACCTCTCATATGCAAACTCATTGAATTCTTTTAATATCCCAATTAAGTAGGCGTTACTATTCTCATTTTACAGATGGAGAAGTGGAGGCAAACACAGTAATTTGCCCAGATGATAGACCTGCAACACACACAACCAGGACTTCAATCAGAACCTTCACATGCTTCTTTCTCCTTGATCTCGACCTCCAACATCTAGAATCTCATGATCCCATTCTCTTCCCACCCAATGCACCACCACCTCTACGACACAGCCAACAACAACTGATCATTATCTCCCTTGCGGCCAAGGCTTCATATAGTACCTAAAGGCTGCAGAATCCCCAACCTGTCTCTCCAAGACAGTTCTCTCCCCAAACGCTATACCCACTCACCGCTTGGACAACTTTAACCAATATTCTAAACATTTCAATTCAAAGTGTCTAGAACAGACACTTCAGTGAACCACACCACCAACCAACCAATTTTCTAAGCCCAGAAACCTTCAAGTAATCCTAGGTTCTTCCATGACCCCATACATCTAATCAAGCACCAATTCCACCACCTAAATGTTTCTCTATCCACTGCTATTTCCTGAGTTCAGGTACTCATCACTCTTGTCTAAACTTCTATAGAGGGCCTTTACCCTGTTCCCTGCCTCATGCAGACTTCCTGTACTCAGCCCCGTCTGGTCCATAAATCTTCCACAGTGTACACCTGATCATAATACCAAACAAATGCATTCGGCCAACAAACATTTACTCAATATTTGTTATTTTCTAGCATTGTACTGGGTGCTAGGGATAGAAAGATCAAAGGATAAAAGACATTTTCTTAAGTTGTTCGGAGTCTAGTGGGCAGGCAGACATGAAAAGATGAACTACCAACTAATCTGGAAATGCTGAGGCAGGGATATAGGCAAGGGGGCACCTAACTCAGACTTGTAAGAAAGGGTTCGTAGAGGAAGTGACAACTGAACTTACATAGGAGTTACCCAAGAAAGTGGAAAAGAAAGGGCACTCAAAACCAGGAGACAGTGTGAACAAAGGAAAGCAAGAAATCCCACTAGAGAAAAACCTTGTATGCCATAAGGAACTTTTATCCATTTCTAATTTTTAAATAGCTCGTTCTGATGGGCATGGGTAAGAGGGGAACAGTGGCAAGAAGACCAGTCAGGAGACTGTTGCAGTTGTACAGGGAAAATAAAGAGGGCCTGTCCTAAGGAATTGGCAGCAAGGATGGAGAGGAGAGTACAGATTCCAGAAATATTTAGGAGGTTGAATTGGCAGGACTTGCTAAGTGTCTGAATGTGGCGGGGGTGGAGGGATGAGGAAGGAGGAGAAGCCAAGGATGACTCATAGGCTTTTGACTTTGGGGACTTGGTGCCACCCCATGAGATACAGCACTGTTCCCAGACCTTTGGTTTTCAGGGAACTGTAAAATTTCCAGCAAATTTCGGGCTCTGACAGAATGTTGTCAACTAAAGACATAAATATACCCTACCATCTACTATCAACATCATTTCATTAGAAAAAGCACATTTTAACACCCAAAATGTAAACAGATTTAGCTTTCTGAAAAATTCACCACAGGGCTCTTATTTTTCTAATTTCATCACAGATCATAGAAAATTGGTACCAGGCCTCAGACCAAAACTGGGAAGCCCTGAGATGGAGATAGAGCAGAAGTCCGTTCAGCAGTTAGATGATGAGCTGAAGGCAGAAGACTATATAGTCTCTGCCCTCACTAACTCTCTAGCCCTAAAGAGACGTCTGTCTCCTGTATATTAGGGGTTACAAAAGAGTTCTGCAGTTATGGAAGCCCTGCAGAAGAGGCACTCCTATGTGCCTAGAGGGGATGTAGCTGGGGCTCAGAATCTCAAAGGATGATCTGGAATTTGCCAGATAAACACGGGAAGTTTGGCATGGTCCGGGGAGAAAGAACAGTATGTCCAAAGGTATGTAGGTATGCAGGAAAATTCATATTTGGGGAATTGTGGATAGTTTGGCATGACTTGGTGATTATCTTGGAAAATGGCAAGAGAAGAGCTGGAAAAGTACACAGAAGTGAAATTACGAAGGGGTTGGTAATCCAGGCTAGGAAGTCTGGAAATTATCTTAGGACCACTGGGGAAGAACCAAAGGATGTTTCAGTAGGCAATGTCATGGCCAGATGTACCACTTGGAAATACCACTCTGACTGTAGAACAGAAGTTGGACTGTAGGGGATAAAACTGGAGGCGAGGAAAACAAGTTGGTAGGGTCTGCAAAAGCTCAGGTAAGAAACAGAGATAGACTAAGGCAAGAGAAGCAGTAAAGAGAGAGACCAATGCAACCAACAAATATTTACTGAGCTCCTACTCTCTTCCGGGGATATCAATGTCAATGAGACAAGATCCCTGCTCCCTTGGAGCTTATTTTCTACTGTTGTTCAACAAAAAGAGAATCACACTTTACATAAATGTTTTGCAATTAAAAAATTTCACCATGTACCAAACGCTTTCACGAGTCTCTATATATGCATGTTTATATATAATAAAACCATTTTAAATTGCACTAAATGTATGTAGCTTATTAAACCATTCCCCTATTCTTGTAACATTGTCTCGTTACCTTATGATAAATTTCTCTAAGTGACACTGCAAAAATCAAAAGTAATATACTTTAAAAATTTTTTTAATTTTTTTTTATTTTCAAGATTTTATTTATTTACTTTGCAGAGAGACAGCGAGAGAGGGAACACAAGCAGGGGGAGTGGGAGAGGGAGAAGCAGGCTTCCCGCTGAGCAGGGAGCCCGATGTGGGGCTCGATCCCAGGACCCCGGGATCATGACCTGAGCGGAAGGCAGATGCCTAACGACTGAGCCATCCAGGTGCTCCCTAGCCAAAATAATCTTGAAAAAGAAAAAGTTGGAGGACTTCTCAATTTTAAAACTTACTATATGCTACTATCCTCAAGACAGTGTGGTACTACCATAAAGATACACGTACAGAGCAATGGAATAGAATGAAGAGTCCGGAAATTAACTCTCATGTTTATGCTCAACTGATTTTCAACAAGTGTGCCAAAAAGTTGGGGAAAGGATACACTTTTCAACGATTCATGCCAGGATAACTGGATATTCACACGCAAAATACTGAAGTTGGACCCCTACACCTCACAACATACATAAAAATGAACTCAAAATGGATCACAAACCTAATTGTGAGAGCTAAAAACTATAAAACTCTTGGAAAACAACACAGGAGTAAAGCTCCATGACCCTGAGTTAGGCAATGATATCTTAGATACGACACCAAAGGCACAAACAACAGAAGACAGAATAGGTAAATTGGATTCATCAAAATTAGAGCCATTTGTGTTATAAAGGACATCATCAAGAAAATGAAAAGACAGCCCAAAGAATGGGACACACTATTTGCAAATCACCTATCTGGTAAGGGACATGCAACCAGAATATATTAAAAACTCTTGCTACTCAATAATCAAAAGACAAATAACCCAACTTAAAAATGGGCCAAGGTTGTGAAATATACCTCAATAAACGTGAAAATAAAGTAAAATAAAAATGGGCAAAGGATTTGAATAGACATTTCTCTAAAGATAGAATAAGGGCCAAAAAGCACAGGAGAAGATGTTCACACATCATTAGTCACTAAGAAATGCAAAGCAAAACCATATATACCAAGATTGCTAAAATTAAAAAGATAATAAAAATATTGGCAAAGATGTAGAGAAAGTGGAACCCTCATATAGTGCTACATTAGTGATGTAATTAGGTACAGCCACTCTGCAAGAGTTTGGCAGTTCCTCAAACTTATGATCTAGCAATTCTACTCCTCGATATATGCCTAAGAGAAATGAAAACATATGTCCACCCAACAACTAGTATAGGAATGTTCACAGTTCCATTATTCATAATAGCCAACAAATGGAAACAACCCAAATGTCCATCAGAGGTTGAAGGAATAAATAAAATGTGTAATATACATACAGTGGAATAGCATTCAGTCACCAAAAAGGACTGATACATGCTACAATGTGGATAACTCTTGAAAACCTTATGCTAAGTCAAAGAAGCCAGCCATAAAAGACTACATATTGAATGATTCCATTCATATGAAATGGCTAGAGTAGGCAAATATAAGAACAGAAGGTAAATTAGAGGTTGCCTAGGATGAGCGGTAGCAGGGGGATAGAAGAAATGGGGATTGACTGCTAATGGGGATGAGGCTTCTTTTAGGGGGAATGAAAATATTCTAAAATTAGATTATGGTGATGGGTTAGCACAACCTGTGAATATACTAAAATCAACGAATCACCCACTTCAATTGGGTAAACTGTATGGCATATCAATTACTTGTCAAAAAGCTATTTGAAAAAGAAAAAGAACAAGGGAAGAGACTATCTCAAGAAGTGAGTAGGCAAATGCTACACAAGGCAAAAAAGTATATTCTGCTGTTTAAAATACTTCCATTATTGTTTCTTGCCCACAGAAAAAAGTAACAGTATAAAAATCTAACATTTATTGAGTGGTTACTATATGCCGGGCATGGTACTAAGAACTTAATCTGAAAAAAAAATTAAATAAATAAAAAATTTCTAAAAGAACTTAATCTGTGTCTACGTACTTAAACCTCTTAACCCTATAAAGTAGGCATCATCTCTTTTACAGAAAAGAACTAAGGCTGGAAGATTCAGAGATGGCCCAGTGTCATAAAGCTTATAAATGAAGGAGCCAGAATTTGAACTCAGATAATCAGGCAGGAGAACCCTCACTCTTAACCACTGTATCCTCCATCCCATGGCTTACTAAGGCCTTCAGGATCTCGCCCCAATTACCAATCCATTCTCATCATTTAAAAAAAAAATTTATTCCTCTGAGAAAAAGAGCAGAGCAAGAGAGAGAAAGCACATGAGAGGCGCCGAGGGAGAGGGAAAAGCAGACACCCCACTGAGCAGGAAGCCCAACCGTGGGTTCGATCCCAGGACCCGGGGATCATGACCTGAGCTGAAGGCAGATGCTTAACCAACTGAGCCACCCAGGCGCCCCTCATTCTCATCTTTTAACTAGATTCTACCCATCCTGAAATACTTGCAGTTCCTGAAATGTGCGTGATTTTTGCTCTGTGCCTGATACCTCCGTCTACAAAGCTCTCCTCTGTCCATCTGGTAACCTCCTGCTCATCTGCAAAGGCTACTGAGGGGTGAGCATCTTCTGTGATCCTCACTTGTCTCCCTTCTCCCCTCCCACTTCCAGACCCAGACTCCTATGTGTCACCACAACATACCTGACTCACTGGAGGCGCTGAGCCTCCATCACTGAATGAATAAACAAATGAATAAAAATATTCGATTGTCCTATAAAAGAGCACACTGTATTTTTGGAAATAGCCTGAGCCAAGTCTGATAAATTAAGTGGGGGATCAGGCTGAGTAATATTCTTTTGGGTCCAAAAAGAGGTGTGATAATAAAGTAAAGATGTTGATTTTGGGGTTTGGCTCATAAAACAGTTCTGAAGACAATTCCAAAAGAGTCTGAAAATGTTTTGTTCAATTAGAACAGAGCTAGAAAAACTGGACTGCCTCCTGTGGGACAAGATTTATTTGGTCATATAAGTTCTAGTATGGTGTCTTTCATTTTTTTCTTTGTCTCATTATTTTTGAGTCACATGGTATTATAAGGCAATTGCACTTTTATTAAATATATTTCATTTCCTAAACAGTAAGCTACTAAATAAGTTATCCTCATTTCCCCCCTCCTGCTTCTTTCCTCAGTAACTATCTTGACAGGCTAAAGAAATATTTTATCATCAGAGGGTGATTTTGCTTATTTCCAAAAGAGGGAAACAATTTGCTACTCTTTAATATAAATCTCCCCTTAACTCCAAGGAATGTCTTGCTCATGAAAGGAAAAACAAGGTCCAGAATCTATTAACTTGTGATCCATCGCCTTCAAAGCAATTTACATTCAGTATATATTTGAGTTCATTTAGCTATTAGAGTAAAAGCCTAAATCCCCTGTGTATTTGCCTGTACAAAACTATACTTAGGCCAAAACTAGGTCACAAAATGTTTTAACATAACAACATGTTTTACTCTTCCAACATCTTGAAAAATTTCCAAGGAACTACAGAAAGAGAGCTTCCTGAAACAAACAACTTCAATATCCTAAATCACATCTGAGATAAGCCCTGCCCCAATTTGGATTCAGAGCACTATGAAAACAGTAAAAGATAACTAACCTGCGCCATAGCACACATTTGATCTTTCAGTTTCTTCCAAGTCTCAATCTTGACACACCAATAAACCCATCCGTGATTCTGTCCAATTCTCTAAGCACAACTACCCATATATTTTAATGTAACCAGTTTCTCTTGGGTCAGAATTTTACAGATTTTTACATTATGCATATGGAAGTAGTATATACAAAGGTTAGAGCTCAGCACTGGCCTGCTAAACACGAATCTACTAATATCAGGACAAGTGTTTCCTGGCTGTTAATAGGATATCACTTAAAATATTTTCATTCTGTTAGGTAATGAACAATAGTTTTGAAAGATATGACCCTGGGAACAGACAATACTTATACAACTTCTAAAAGGTTACAGACATGTAGATATTTAATCACTGCCCTCTTAAGCTTCTATTTCTTTGTTAAAAGTAAAACCAAAAAGCGAAACTGGCTACATAGCCCCCTTTAACTAACAGAGAAATGAGCAGGTAACAAGTTGCTCTATGAGGTCACGTTTTTACTGACCTGATCTGACATGCTAAAAGGATAATACACCTGATAGTTCACGGTCTCTTCTCAGTCTTTCTAATCATCCTTACAGAATAACCTGAGATATAACCCTATTTTGCAAGTGGCTAAATGTATAAATATTGTTTATTTACTGTATTTTGTTTCTGACCTCCTTCTTTGATATTTCACTTCTCTTCTCTATGTTTTTCAGATACAGCATATACTCCCTTTCAGAATTAGAATAGCGGTTTCTTAAAGAAAAACTGAGTTGGTAAGAGTAGGACATTTCCCCCTTAAATAGATACATATTATTTTTTAGATACTCAAAAGAAAATCATCCATGGAAATTCTAAAACAGCAAAGTACAGAATTTATAATTTAGTACTTGTTAACCACGGAGGTAAGTAAAATACTAGAGAACTCTAAAATACTTCACTTATATACCAGTTGCACATTTTTCAAATGCCACTGTTAAATGATATGCCAAAAAGTTATCTGTCGGAGGTTAGTTTTCAGTCCGGGATCTCAGTTGAATGAAGAGACACAAAAGTATGCCTAAGTAGGACGTGGGACAGAAAACGTGTTAGCCCCTGTTCCTTCAAATGAAGGAACAACTCTAAGAGAGAAGCTGGGAAAATCACAATGTAAGTGTTGAGGATGAGCTGCCAACAGCAAAGACCCGAGAGACGAGGAGTGCTTCAAATCTAAGGGACAGAGCTGTGACAGCAACTAACAGAGCACAGCGTAATCAATCGAACTTACTTCTACAAAACGCCGATATTTCATCTTTACAAAAGCGAACTCTGGAAAAGACCCCACTTGGCAGTGTGGCTCAGACCCTGTCACAGGTGAGGGAGTTTGTGTGACAAACAGAACTTCCTCCCGTACAGTCAAAACGGGTGCACTGAGCACAGGGTTGGAGGCCATCAGACATTAAGATCATCAGCCTACTCCCTGCATGGGTCCCACACGCACGGTGCCACTGTCCCACTATAATCCGGCTCTCCCACAGATAAGCACGCAGGGAAGGCAATGCCTTGGTTGGCAGATCTGAGCACACTCGAAAAGTACAGCTTTTATTGGAAAAGGCTAAATCAACATTTTGGTTCAAACCTCGGTTTCTTATGAGGCTGGCATGAGTCGGTCATCCCTGGACTCTCAATCCCTCTAGGTATACTAATAAAATTGGGCTTCCAGCCTTTAATGCCAGGCAGATCCTGGAACATGGCAACCACACCACAGAATTGGCTCCCTGTCTCTGGGCAGCCAGCCATCATTCTGACTGACTCCTGAAAAGGCAACAGTGGTTACCTTGACCTTGAGACATACTTTTTCTCCACACTGTCACAGAATGTTTCTGCATTTTGACTTCTAATTCATGCAATCTTTACACTGTAAGAATAAGGACAATACCTCAGCACATATTTACCCGGGTTTGCTAGAAGAACTTCGAAAGCGACAATCTCTTTGGGCAGCACATAGAAGCACTTTTGAGAAGGCTAATACTAGACTTAGTTTATACTGAAATGTTTTAATTATGAATTGCCTCATGGGGTGGGTAATGCTGAAGGGTGAGGACTAAATAATACAGAATCCCTTGTGGGCCTTGTCAAACACCTCTTCCTCACCCTCCACTGAGAACCAGCCAATTAATCAAGAGTAGGTTCTTGGGCACCTTGGATGCACCAACACTGGAGATAGAGCAGGCAGCAAAACTGTCTCCACATGACTGGAATCACTGTCTTTGGGAGCCACTCTGGGAGTCTACTTCCTTCCTTGGGTGTGCTGGGGTAGAAATAAGATTGAAAATGACTCTTCCGGGGCGCTTGGGTGGCTCAGTCGTTAGGCGTCTGCCTTCGGCTCAGGTCATGATCCCAGGGTCCTGGGATCGAGCCCCGCATCAGGCTCCCAGCTCTGCAGGAAGCCTGCTTCTCCCTCTCCCACTCCCCCTGCTTGTGTTCCCTCTCTCGCTGTGTCTCTCTCTGTCAAATAAATAAATAAATAAATAAATAAATAATCTTTTTTTTTTTTAAATTTTTTTTTTTTAAGATTTTATTTATTTATTTGCGAGAGAGACAATGAGAGACAGAGAGCATGAGAGGGAGGAGGGTCAGAGGGAGAAGCAGACTCCCTGCCGAGCAGGGAGCCCGATGCGGGACTCGATCCCGGGACTCCAGGATCATGACCTGAGCCGAAGGCAGTCGCTTAACCAACTGAGCCACCCAGGTGCCCCTAAATAAATAAATAATCTTAAAAAAAAAAAAAAAGAAAATGACTCTTCCCGGGTGAGATTCGAATTTTTGTCAACGCGGTTACAGAGAATTTTGTTCCTGGCTTTAAACTATTCCAAACACAAATCTGTTCTATTCGGTCTGATGTAAGACTAAACAAAAGCATTCATTAATAAAAAGCAGAGAAGACATAATGCCAAAATCTTTGTATATTTTAGCGCATAATACATTTATCTTTTTGCAGGCAGATGGCAAGCAACTTGTTTCTAATTCAAAGAAAGATAATGGAAAGAACTGTTTACAGTAGAACAATCTTCAATAATTCAGAGCTTGATGATCTAATGAAATTACTTTAAAATGTCAAATGTCAAAATGCTGTATCAAATCTCTTCTTTTGCATTTCAACTCTAAGTTAACATTTTGAGGAAAAAGAAATTCAACAAATAGTAACTGTTTTATGGAAGGCTCACCCAACTCTTACTAAGCCCAGTCAAGTGCATTAATTTTTTTTTAATATGGATAGCTTCACGAATTTGCGTGTCATCCTTGCTCAGGGGCCATGCTAATCTTTGTATCACTCCAATTTTAGTATATGTGCTGCTGAATGAGCATAATTGACAGACTGAGCTCTTTTATGAAGAGTTCTTAAAAATACTTTATATCTGTATTTTTATAAAATATATCACCCTTTTACAAATATCATACCCAATTTTGAAGTGTGTACACATAAGTTAATTAATCCACTCTTAGCATATGCCAAAAAATGATCTGTGTGTATATATATTATGTGTGTGTGTGTGTATATATATATATAGCTTTTAAACAATAAACAAAGAACACAAAACAAGGAAACTACTTTAAGGTAAACTCAGCAGGGTTGCTGTAAAGATGAAACCATTCATGATAGGCAAAATCGGGCTTGGGGCATGTTAAGTGTTCAATTAAAGATTAGTTGTGAGATGATGATGAGTATGACTTAATCTTAAGAATTTTAGTTTTTATTTCACGTATTAGAACAATTTTTTTAAAGCATAAGGCTTCTCTTGATGCATACCTTTAGCACATTATAAAGCCTTCATTTATAGCTGAATGAAGGACACTCTCTCTATGGCTAAGGGGCTTCAGGGATGTTAATCACTTTAGATTCTTCCACCCTCTTAGGACACCCAATTTCCCCACTTCCTGGTCTTCAACATGTGGCTTTTCTTCCTCCACCCTCTCTGCCTAATTCCAGACACTTCCTTCAGCCTTCACTTAGGGCTCCCAATTCCTCCCTGCTCTCTGCATATGGTCTTTTCTTGTAAGAGAAGAAAATCAAAGCCATTTGCCTCATTCCTGGGTCTTCTATCCCTCATGTTTCAGACGAAAGTATCCTCCTCTCCAAGAAAAGGTATCCCGCCACCAACTGTGCCCTCCACCCTCTGCTAAGTCCTCATTTCATCAATTTTTACTTTTTCTAAAAAGATTTATTTGAGAGAGAGAGAGCGAGCACACACAGAGAACTTAAGGGAGAAGGAGACTCCCCACCAAGCAGAGAGCCCGATAGAGGGCTTGATCCCAGGACCCTGGGATCATGACCTGAGCCGAAGGCAGACGCTTAACCGACTGAGCCACCCAGGAGCCCCTCAGTTTTTATTCTTTATCATTCCTCTCCAAACTCTCCTCTGCATCTACAAACACACCCATATTTCCTTTGTATAATGACACCAAAAAAGTTAAACCACTTTTATTTCAACCTGGTTGTCATTCTAACAACATTCCATCCCCTCAATTTACTTAATGATAGTCTACTCTGTGCTACACTTTCTCATTCCTTTGTTATCTGTGACCCGGCTTCCCCCCTTTCTCTCTCTTCCAGCAAAATCTGTCTCTCAGAGAGATACTGCTAACTTCCCACTATTAAATGCAGTCTTTTCAACCTCTTGGCAGCACTTGAGATACCTGAAGGAAATGCCTCCTTCTCCTTGAAACTCTCCCCTCCCAAGACTTCCCTGAATTATCTTGCTTTTCTCCCTCTCCTTCTCTGGTCTCTGCCTTCTTCTCTGACTCTTTTTTCTTTTTCAATCCTAAATGCAGGTAATCTTGAGGTTCCATTCTCAGTCTTACTCTTCCCCTCAACATATGGGTGCTCTTGCTCAGTCACTGATTTAATATGTTGTATCCAATTTGACAGTGACCTCAAGATCAACTACGGACAGCAATTGTTTGAGGCATGATTTGAGAAAAACCTGTGCTTGTGAAAACTGGTGTGTGTTAACAAGGCATTTTAGCTGGTGACACAAGCCTACTCGTGTGCTCAGTTTGCACATGGGGTGTTTGTGGGTTGCTCCCTGCGGTGGGACACATTATGCACAATATGGTATTCCAAATGTGGGACTCAAAAAGATCTATGTCTCCTTTAAGAATGTTACAGGTTTTCTGGATTCCTCTCTGGAGCTTGCAATTTCCTGTACTTCAACTATAACTCTGCCTTGGCTACTTCCTGAGAGCACATATAACTTAACCTGTTCAAAACAGAACTCATTGGTGTCCCTCAAACCCACCCCTTCTCCTGGGAGTCCTACTTCTAAGAGTAGACCACCATTCTCTTACTCAGGCTAACCAACCCCAATTCATCTTGCTGACTCTATGGCCCTGCTCACCCACACACCCAACCAGCTACCCAAACTGGCCAATTCTTGCACTCAACTCTCTCATACTTTCCTCTCATTTCGAGGAAACTATCCCGATTTAGGCCACCATTTTTTTTCTTTCTCCCCAAGAAATGGTCCATCTCCTAACTAGTTTGCTTGTCTCTAGATTCTATTTCAACCTGGTTTATTCTATTATTCTCTTATTATTCCCATCACTTGTGCATATCTCTACTACTTCCTTCCTTTCCCCTCTCGCTCTGGTCAACTCAACACCTCAGATTCATCTGCCATGCATCATACGTCATTCATCTCCACTTTTGTGATTCTGCTCATTGTTCACCTCTTCTGTGGAGTCTAACTTTCTTGCTCCCACAAGTTAAACAATTTCTTCTTCTGAGGTAGCCTAGAATTGTATCTGTGACTCCGAGTGGTCCGTATTACTTTATTCTTTGTATTATAGTAGTTTGCATGGGTCCCTTCTGTCTTTCCTCCTGCTAGGTCATGAACTCATTGAAAATAGGGACCGTTAATACACTTTTTGATTCCCCACTGTACATATTGTTTATATTAAGTGCCTTGCACTCAGGAGGTTCTCAGTTAACCTCTGCTAGGTGGAAAGAGGTTCTCAATTAACCTCTGCTAGGTGGAAAGACACTATTTTATGAATGTTCCCATGTCACATACTGCGATTCTCTGTAGGCAACATTAACTCTGGGAATGAGATCCAAACTGTAACTGGATGCCTTAGCATCTTTGGGTCCATCCAAAAAGCATCTTCAACTCAGGCAATCCTGATACCGAGTTCTAGAATACGCCCCTGTGGAAACTGGAATATACCAGAACCAAATTCCCAGTCTCTTCAGAATAGAGACACCACAAAAGCAAGCTTCATTTCTTGGCATATTATAACATCCTCAATTTTGTGAATATCTGAATTGCCACTTTAGGAAAAAGGAGGAAATTTCAAGGTTCCATTTAATTTTCCATGCAGCAAACAGGAAAGCTTCATCTTTTCATTCAGAGCCCAGTAACTTACTAAATGGTAGACTAAAAACCTTAATAAAGCTTTCAAATGTGTTTTACCTCTACAAACAGCAATTTTCTGGAAGCTAGTGTGAAAAACTCAGCATTATTAGTACTATTAAAATGTTTTCTTTATACTTAAGTATAAACACATAGAAGAAAATAGGCAAAAATTTTCAAAATTAGCTAACAATGACATTTTAAAATCAGTTGTAAATTTTACTTGACCCTTTTTATTTTGTTTGGAGGTGGGGACAACGTTTACTTATAACAGGAATTCCTTTCTTTCTTTAAACACTGGGAGTGAGCCTTTGTAGAAAAGGATTATTTCTTCAGTTTCTAAGAAACAAACTGGAATAATTTATGCCTTCAAAATTTCTCTCATAAAAAACTTTGCACAAACAATCTCTTTTTTTACTATTTGATACTAAAATTATAGGAACATAGAATTTTAAAGCCAAGGTCATCAAGTCTTAGTCCTCCTTTTTGAAAATGAGCAACCTGGGGGGTGGGGGGTGTGGGGTGGGCATGGTTAAGGTGACCCATCTAGGATCCCTCTGTGAACGGTCCTTCCCACTGTACCATTCTGCCACTGAATGCAGCAAAAGTACCTCCCAAAGTTAATTTCAGGAGGGAAAGCACATTATTCTTATACCTTAAAAATTATCAAGCATTCTTCAAGGAAGCTTTAAAAATATTTGAAAAAACAGAAGGATGCATGCTTCACAGCATTCTAACTATCAAACCTGTCGGAGGAATTCCAGTGTATTAAAAATGTGACTTTCAAAAATGTAATATTCAAATACATCTTTCTGGGTTAGCAAAGGCCCATCATTTTCTAAAATCATGGAAAGGTGCATACATCCTTAAGAGAATTCTTTCAACTTACTGTCCTCTCCTCCCAAAGTCACGGCCAAAGACATAAAGCACCGTTTATTACATGAGCAGCTATCACACATCTTTTTAACTGTCAGACCATTCTGGTTTATGTATATAGCTGCAGTTCGCACTGTTTAGGAGTTTATAATATATAATAGTTTCTTCCATATAAAAATAGGCACTGCTTTTTTGCTTGTTCTCATTCCTTTAGGTGGTAAAGGACGTTCATGGTGGTGTCCACACAAGGCTATGGACTGGGATGTCTCAACCAGGGCACTATTCACATTTGAGGCCAGACAACTCTTTGTTGTGGGGAACTGGCCTGTGCATTTAGGGTGTTTAGCTGCATACTTGGCTCTACCCACTAGATACCAATAGTATCCCTCCAACTGTCAACCAAAAAATATCTACAGACATTGCCAAATGTCCTCTGGGTGCAAAATCTCCCTTGGTTGAGAAACTACTGCTATTGAGGGATAGTGTTCACTTCTGCATATGTTCTCATACTATTTTTAAAAGCTACCGTTCCCCGTGTTACCCCATGTTAGGATGGCTGGTAGTAATTAATCTTTTCAAGTTTTTTTAATACCCTATCATTGTGACTGCCTTTGTGCATATTATTTTGATGTAATTTCTAAAGAGATAGAATTATCTCACACAATCCACCAAGGAAGCACTTATTAAGCACCTGCAGTATGCTCAGCAGCATGCTAACCACCAAAGAAAAAGTCATGAGCTCTATCCACAAAGATCTTTCATTAGAGTTGAGGGAAGAAGACATGCACATGTGACATAAGCCCGGGCCCCAGAGGACAAGACAGAACACAGAGTTAAACCAGGGGGAACAAACTTAATGATCAACGAAGGCTCACATTTCCAGAAATGCTCTTAATGGAGCTGATGAGATCAGAGCCTAACCTCTGAAGACAAGTGCATACTCTACAGGTAAACCTCTCGGACTTGGTTAATATCAGACCACGTCAAGTAGAAGGGAAACTAATCTTCCAGGGTCAAGTCTAGAGGAAGAGAAAAACAGGTGAAGACTCAACCTATCGATGCCATCTACCACACTCATAAACTTCAGAATCACTCACTTCAATTCATCTTGGGAGTTCTTATCCACTGGTTATTTTATTTAATCCCCTCATATGGGTTAATGACATTTTATAAATGGAGGCATTGGAAGGAAAACCATAAAACCTGATAGGCCAGGCACTGTGATACGAAAGACAGTAAAGAACAGACAGGAGGCGATGCATCCAGAAGCTGGAGAGGGCTCTAATCAGAGGTGTCAGTTGTCTGGAACTACCTGAGGCTTTCTTCACTTGAGGATAAGTGTATCCTCTTGTAAGGAAGGGTCAAAGGAGCTGTGCCACTTCCTTAGTCCTTTTTCAGAAACCTCGGATTCCCTAGCAGGACTAAAATAAAACTGATGAAAATTCAGTAAACGGACAAATGCAACAACCTTTTAGTTCTGCCCTTCATCGTGGATTCCAGTCCCAAACCACACTCTTAAGGAAATCCCAAATTTTCCAGTTGACCTTAGCTCCATTCATCTCAGCCATCTCATCTCGCTCCCAATTAAACAAGTAAGGAAGAAAGTTATCCCTACTCTGGGTTTTCCTTTTCTCACCCATTGATGGTAAGGGAAAGACTAACATCAGGGTGCTGATTAGATGAATGTTAACCTTATCAATGCTAAATAGTGTTGGGCCTCTGTGTTTCCCCTAATTTATACCACCAACTTTTACTATCTTTTGCCTCCTACAAATTGATGTTAACCAGTGCCTTTCTGTAATGCAGGCCTTCTGAACCTCAGCACTATCAACATTTTGCGCTGTCTTTGCAGTAGGGGCTGTCCTGTGCCTCGCAGGATATTTAACAGAATCCATGACCTTCCCCTATTAGATGCTAGTAGCAATACCCTTCCCCAGCTATGACAAAGAAAATGCATCCAGAGATTGCCAAATATCCCCCGAGAGGTAAAACTGCTCCCAGCTGAAGACCACTGCTGTAATGGGATCTTGGGAGAGAAATACTGGTCAAGCAGTGCTTGTGCAGATAATCCCGGTTCAAAGACTGAACAAATGAATGAGTAGCTCTGAAAGTCTGTAATTTCTTCAACTCTAAAAAACATATAGCCCTTTCTCTCAATTCAAGAGTGCTTGCAGCATCAGTGGAAGAGAACTGGTCATATAACCAGTGCCCCCAAAGTAGGCACATACAGAGTGGCAGGGCTAAACCTGGGAGGGGTCGGAAGCTGATCTGTGGAGCCTGCCCCTCCAGCATCATCGCCATGTTGCCCCTTCTCTGAGCTCAAGTCATCCAGCATCAGAAGAGATGCTGCTCATTTGGGTGTGTTGATAAAAGCATTTGCCACTGAGTTAATTATACGTAAGGTGTCTTCTAGCCATCATGAAGCCAGGCAGCATTTCTGCTCAATGGTTTAAAATAAAAATCCATTTTCTGTAATGATGTTCCAATTTTTCAATCTGAAGAGCATGACTTTCCCACCAGAATGAGTAAGCTCTATGCACTGCTGTGGCCAGGAACTGATTATGCTCATCCATGCAACCTACTCTTCATGAACATCTTCAGTGTTCTCAAGTTGAAACTTCTTCAAGTGTCTATCGCTAAAAGCTACTGTTAGGTGTTGGCATGCAATTGTAAACCTGTTTAGGAACACACATATGGCTTTGAAACGCTTAGTCAAACTTCAAAACGATTTAAGAACTATCCTAAAGCAGGGCGTCTGGGTGGCTCAGTTGGTTAAGCGTCTGCCTTGGGCTCAGGTTATGATCCCAGGGTCCTGGGATCGAGTCCTGCATCAGGCTCCCTGCTAGGCGGGGAGTCTGCTTCTCCCTCTGCCTGCCGCTCCCCCTGCTTGTTCCTTCTCCCCCCCAACCCCTGTCAAATAAATAAAATCTAAAAAAAAAAAAAAAAAAAGAATTATCCTAAAGCTGCATTTTCATGACAAACACGGTATTTTGCTTCTTAAAGACTCAGACGTTAGCTAGAACAACAATGAATCAAATGTCAACCAATTTTCTTCACCATGTGAAAACCAGGGCGAAAATCCAGTCTTTCCTAGACTGGGGCTTGTTTCCCCACCCCACACCAAGCCTCAGACTCTCTGAAATATGAACTAAAAACCAGTGTTTGCATGCTGCTGTGGGGCACCACACCAAAAACCTCACACAGACGCAGAAACTGTGAAGACCACCACAGGCCCTTGGATGTGAAGGTTATGAGGAAGCCCTGGGTATGAAGACACACAGGAAGTAGTGAGGACAAACACTCAGAGGCAACTCCCTGGTGCAAGACAGACCACAGGCACTCCTTATAGGGTCCTGGAGTCCAGATCCCCTGTCTTAAGAAGACAAATGTGTAAAGATTCTCATGAAGGGCCTGTGCATTTACAGTAATATCCTTCTTTCTTGAGCTAGCTTTAGTGGGTCTCTATTATTTCTATTCCTAACACTAAACCTGCTGTCTGTATCATGAACTACTGCCTGGTTCTCATCTGGTGACAAAATGTCATTTAAAAATCTATCTTCTTGGGCACCTGGGTGGCTCAGTCGGTTAAGTGCCTGCCTTTGGCTCAGGTCATGATCCCACAGTTCTGGGATCGAGCACCGCATCGGGCTCCCTGCTCAGTGGAGAGCCTACTTCTCCCTCTCCCTCTGCCTACCTCTCTGCCTACTTGTGCTCTCTCTCTCTGTCAAATAAATAAATAAAATCTTTAAAAAAAAAATCTATCTTCTTGGGGTGCCTGGGTGGCTCAGTGGGTTAAGTGTCTGCCTTCGGCTCAGGTCATGATCCCAGGGTCCTGGGATCAAGCCCCGCGTCGGGCTCCCTGCTCGGCGGGAAGCCTGCTTCTCCCTCTCCCACTCCCCCTGCTTGTGTTCCCTCTCTCGCTGTGTCTCTCTCTGTCAAATAAATAAATAAAATCTTTAAAAAAAAAAAAACAAAAACTGTTTTAAGGGCGCCTGAGTGGCTCAGTCGCTTAAGCATCTGCCTTCGGCTCAGGTCATGAACCCAGGGTCCTGGGATCGAGCCCCGCATCGGGCTCCCTGCTCAGCGGGGGGCCTGCTTCTCCCTCTCCCTCTGTCTGCTGCTCCCCCTGTTTGTGCGCTCTCTCTCTGTCAAATAAATAAATAAAATCTTAAAATAAATAAATAAAATAAACAAAAATCTATCTTCTTGTGAGAGAGGGAGAAATAAAACTCTGGGGCTGGATAGAGGTGATGGCTCCACAACAATGTGGATGTATTTAATGCAACTGAATTGTACACCTGAAAATGGTTAAAATGGTAACTTTTATGTTATGCATATTTTACTAAAAAAAAGTTAAGAAAACCTACCTTCTTGAAAAAGGTATGAGTACAATATCCTATCCAGAGAAGCTTCTTATCCTCGACATCAAGTAAAACTAGATAGCTATTTTCCCCTTACAAAATATATAGAAAATATATCTTCCAGGAGCGCCTGGGTGGCTCAGTCAGTTGAGCATCAGACTCTTGATTTCGGCTCAGGTCTTGATCTCAGGGTCGTGGGATTGAGCACAGAGCCCAATGCAGGGGCTCTGTGCTTAGCACAGAGTCTGCTTGAGTTTCTCTCCCTCTGCTCCTGCTTGTGCACACGCGCTTTCTCTCAAATAAATCTTTAAAATATGTATGTATATATCTCTCTCTTCCAAACTCCCCCCAAATTTAACAATGTATTTTGAGAATGTATCTAGGACCATTTATTTTTCTAAAAAGATTTTATTTATTTATTTGACAGAAAGACAGAGAGCACAAACAGGGGGAGTGGGAGAGGGAGAAGCAGGCTCCCCGCTGTGAGCAGGGAGCCAGATGCGGGACTCGATCCCACCACCCTGGGATCATGACTTGAGCTGAAGGCAGACACTTAACCGACTGAGCCACCCAGGCGCCCCTACCAACTGCAGACTCGTTAGTGACGGTTTTTTAGTGATTCCCCACCACCACTATTCCTTTATTTTTATCACTACTTAACCACTTGATTAGCGTCTTTATAAACACATGCAATTAAGTGCAAAATGGATACGCACATGTTCCCACATGAACAGTGGTGGGGATGTGAAAGAGAAATGAAGAATCCAACGTCCTAAATTGATTACCACTTATCTGTTTAAAGAAGTCAGTTCACGTTTTAACATATGCAAGAGTTTGTCTGTAACTGGATAACAGGCACAAGATACCACATATAATAATGCCAATAATGAAAACCAACAGGAATTTTACATGTAGAACAGACCAAAAACTCTTATTTGCATGTCAAGTAGAACAACATTTTTATCCTTTTTTTTCTTACTATAAGACCAAAAGCTGATGAATGTAAAGATGAATTTACTTTATTTCCCACCAAAAACATAATATGAAAAGAACAAACAAATGTAGGTTTTGGGTAACAGGTCAACAATTTAAGATAAACCACAGTGAAGTTGTAGCTCTCACCAATTTTGGATCCAAACTCACTTTAATTCTTTATTACTCTCTGGCACTTTTAGGTGTTTTTTCTTTCCTTCTACTTTCTTTAACGTCATTTCTGTCTAGTCTAGGGAAACTCTCTCAGAACCAGGAATTTTTTGCCATCCTAATTTTGACCTACTCATGATATTTCAAAACTTTAAGAAATAATTTATTTTGGGGGGGGTCATTCTCTACTTTATTTACTTCTATACATTCAGAATTTTCTTCATCTTATACATTTGTCTTCTCAGTGTTTAGGAGTCTATTCTTTACCTAAACTCCCTGCTTGCTCTTCACTACTTCCATCTCAACCTCTCCCTCCATAATTTCTAGATTTAAAGAGTCAAATTTTAGGGGCACCTGGGTGGCCCAGTCAGACAAACATCCGACTCTTGATTTGGGTCAGGTCATGATCTCAGGGTTGTGAGATCGAGCCCCACATTGGGTTCCAAGCTCAGCGTGGAGTCTGCTTAAGATTCTCTCTCCCTATGTCCCTCCTCTCCCTCTCTTAAAAAAATAAATAAATTTTATATCTAACCAAAACATAACACAATAGATTTTGTTTCTTCAACAGACAAGACGTAAGGCATCCTCTCCTCTTTCATGGATAGCCAAGTCATATAACCAAGTTAATATTTTATTAACTGCAATTATCTAAATAGCAGAAATAGGACATGTTCATCGTAACCGTAGTTGGGAAGGATTACAATAAAGTATAAATCTTGAAATACTTTCTCAATAATCAACAAAGTATTAAATTATAAGTTTTAGTGTTCAACATATCTGTCATATTCTAATTCTTTGAAAATGGGTCTTAATGGTCAGAAGAGATGACAACTTTCAATTAACTAGGTTTTCTTATTAATTGGAGTGTTCCTCAATTAGGCAACTCAACAAAAAGACTTCCCTAAAAATGTCAATTACAAAAATTAGAAATCTCATATGGGGAGGGGTGCCTGGGTGACTCAGTTGGTTGGTGAAGTGTCTGCCTTCAGCTTGGTCATGATCCCAGGGACCTGGACTCGAGCCCAACACTAGGCTCGAGCCCAAGCCTCTCCCTCTGCCCCTCCCCCCACTCCTGCTTGTGCACTCTCTCAAATAAATAAAATCTTAAAAAAAAAAAATCTCATATAGTTTTTTTAGTGATAAGTAGAATTTCTTGCAGAGAAATTCTCAATATGCAGAATGCTCACTAAATCAGCAGATGAGGAAATGCAAAAGGCATCAAATGTCAGTTTTTGTACTGTGGGCAGCACCAGAAACTTGGGAGTCTTAAGCAAATGCTACCAATCCTCAGATTCCTATAGCAGCATCTCAGAGAACACCCAAGAAAAGAAGGGGTTTCATTTGTTTTTGCCTGTACTGGTCATAATTCTCATACTCTTTGTAATGATTTGTGATGCTTCTGAATGCTCTATTCCTTAATGCTGAGTTGGCCAAACAGTCTGGTAGAAATGCTTGTAGACATGTCTGAAACAAATGACCCACACTAAGTACCTTCTAGAAAGTAAATGCTCTTTAAAATAATTTACTGCTGATTGGACAGGTGTTCTGTCTGGCAAAACCTGGGTTTCTAAATTCTGCTTATTTTCTCCCATTATTTGTTTTTTATTTTAATCCTCTATGGAGTGAAATTCCATGGTCAATTTTCCAATGGTCTGAATCTCTCTGAAAATGTTATGCTTTGGAATGAAGCTCTTCATGTAATTTCTCAAGTATTTTGAAGTTGGGTGGTTAGATGAAACAACCAGAACATAATCCATTTTCAGGGGGTAAGATAGTCAAATAAACAAAAATATGTTTCTGAATGAAAGACATTCAAAGGAATACATATTACTGCATACTTTCAGTATGATTATGTAATAAGACACCACTTCAAAGCGAACTTTCCGTTTGGATTACATGTGCAAAAAGGTCAGGGCTATGTTTTCTGTAGGAATTTTTACTTTTGCTTACTTAGAAGCAGTTAAATTCTTGCTATTTAGGGGCCTCTGTAAAGATTAAAACACATAAAGAAGCATTTGATAATAAATACCTGTTTTAAACACAGCATTATGTGTTTTTAAGATTTTATTTACTTATTTGACAGAGAGAGACACAGCGAGAGAGGGAACGCAAGCAGGGGGAGTGGGAAGAGGAAGAGAAGCAGGCTTCCCGCGGAGCAGGGAGCCCAATGTGGGGCTCGACCCCAGGACCTAAGCCGAAGGCAGACTCTTAATGACTGAGCCACCCAGGTGCCCCAAACACAGCATTATTTTTGCTGTATCTCTTCACTGTAAACTACTGTTTTAAAACTACTGTAAAACTACTGTTTTAAAATTGTCTTTAATAATAAAAACATTTCTAGAGAAACTTTATGTCTGGATAATGTATAAAATAACTTTGAAACTGCTTCATAAATTTTTAAACAAACTGGCTGTCGACATGGATAAACTCTCAACCATGTCCTATAATTAATGTTGTAACAGCCCGGGAAAACAGGTAAAACATTTTCAAGGTTTTCTAAAATTTTCAAGGCTTTCTGAAATGCTTCATCTCCAGATGTCTCAATACTAATAGCTTTTTAGTCTAACAATTTTGGCTAGTTCTAAATATAAATCTAATTAGTAAATACAATTTGGTTTCACTCACAGAGGGGGCTGTGCTGGACTCTTCAGAGAGCAATGAGGGTCCCGATGGAACAGATCCACAGTTTCCCTCCCTGCTCGGCACCTTGGGTCCCTAAGCCTTGCCTAAAATCAATGTAGCAAATACACTTCAAATGTAATTTGAACTTCATTTCCTTCCACCTCTGCCCCAGTCATCGGACTGCACAGAAACAATACAAAGACCAAACGAATTTTATATATAACAGGACTGCCTTACGTTGAGAGGTAAGGATGTATTTATTTATTATACTCCAGAGCCAAAGCTACTTCTAATTTTAAGAACAAAAAGCACGTAATCCATCGCAGAATACAACGGCTCATACCTAGTACCATTAATTTTAACGTGCAACAGAAAGGAAAGAATCATTTCTGATTTCAAATGTCTGATGATGAGGAAACCAAAGGTTCCCTGAAACGCTCAGTCTGGACCAAGGTCATTCGATATTATTAGCCCTAGCACAGCGACAGAGAGAAACCAGGAAGTGCTGAGTCATCAGGAGCGTAGTGACACGCTCGTCAGCACTTCTGGTGCCAGGTTCAGAGGTGAGTGTACTTCCTTTGACCTGCCGCGCTCTTCCTTTTCTCACTGCCTAGGGGAGGCAAGGCCCTGGAAAGCCGACTGCTACCACATTAAAGAGCAGCATGAACCCTAACAACCTCACTTAACAGTCCCAATTCCATGAGCATCTGTCTCTACGTATGACTATTAAAACAAATTGTTAGAAAAATTAAAATATAGATGGCATTTAATATGTCAAATTAAGTGATTATACCCCAATTCCTGGTAACAGAAGCCAGTTTCCTCCTTAAATAATCAGTGTGCCCTTGCTAGCATCCAGTTTATTTGCATTTAATTCCCAACAGGCATTACCAAAACAGTCATATCCAAATGATCCCGGCATGACTAAAACACCTGTAGTACTAGACAGAAAACCCTAAGATGTGGGAAATAACACCTGGAGTCGAGGTGACCTTGAACAGGACATTTAAATTCTGTGTCAGTTTCATTATCTATAAAATGGGAATAACAATCCCCCCAGCTGTGAGAATAACTCTATTAATAGCACTTAAGTAGACAACCACCACGCAAAAAGGAATTAGACATTCATTATTAAAAAACGGAATAAAACCAAATCTTAGTCTCAGGTTCCACGCAATTCATTAGACACATTCAATAATTTCACTGGATTTGAATGTTTACATTGTCACCCAGATTAGAGTCCACACAAGAAGACAAATCTGGGAACACTAACAGCAGGACATGGACAGTATTCAGTAGTACTGGGCTATATAAAAGTGTGTTTTTTAAAAGGCGATTATATATGAGAAATATCACAGTAATACTTTATTGAGGAAAAAGAAAGTCTGAAGTGACATCAAGAATTAGTCCTCAGCATTTCTCTGCAGAATCTCTACAGGTCTCCAAAACGTATTCAAATTAAATCAACTTTTCCTAATCACTGGTAATTAACTTTTAAAATCTCGTTTAATGTTATAATTTTGGTAACTGAACAAAACAAACACAGCAAGCATTACTTTTTGCAAAAAATTTTATTGCATTGAGGTAATTTTTTCAGTTATATTATGGAACAAATCAGCATTGTGAGCTCGCCAGGGATTCAACTACATTTACCAAGCTGTATCTACTGGAAATCTTGGGTCGCCAAATCCAGATGTAGCAGTGGCCTTTGGACAATTACCTTTCAGTCCCTTTTCAGTCTTTGTACACTTAGATGACCCAGACGTGACTAAAAAGATTTACATTCTCCCGACTGTGTGTGAAAACAAAACAGGAAGATTGCCTCTTGGCCTTAACTCTCAAAAGGAAGAACAGACCAGGGTGACTTCATTAAACCTTGAGATTAAATGTGGAAATGATTTTAGCACCCAGAGATGACACAAGATGGAAAAGAATTTAAGATGACAACATAACTCTATCCAACAGCTAACATTTGCTGAACAATTTCCATATCCACTGTGCTCGTATCTTAACTAGTACCTGATATAATGTCTGCCTAGGGCTTATTATCCATAGGAAAGCTAGGTGGACTTGACAGAGTCCTGCTAGCCTTAATAATTTATGTCTAAGAGAGTGAGAGCTGCACATAGTATCAGAATTTCAAGAGGACTTTGCTGAGTTTGGCCACACATTCCATGAACAACACCACTCTCCCTCAAAACATTCCAAGTAGTTGAATGGTGATACCAAGGAGGAGAGGAAGAGGCAGTGAGGTAACTAAGTATTTGTCAAGTGTCAAACACGTAACAGGAACCTAAATTCAGAAACATAATTTAATATGTGTCCTAATTTTATAAATGAAGAAACTAAAGCTTAGACAGGTGAGAAGTATAATGTGGTCAAGTCATACTGTCATGGGGGAGAATGTGAATGTGAGCCCACATTTGACTTCGACTCTTAGGTTATTAATAATATCCAAGGCTCAATTAATAATAATGTGGTTGTATTTCCAAGACTCCATGTGTACCCTCATACTTTTTATTTAAAATTTCACAAACTTTTTAGGATGCCACCATAGTACCTTCCCAAGAGCACCATATATTACATTGCTGAACTGTGGTTCATGAATTCATTCATGGTTTACCCTACAGACTAAGCCCCTGCTCAACTGTTTCCAATAACACATGGATAAAGTGGATGCCAACCCACAATCATCAGAATGTATTTCAACTGTCATACTGACCGGGTGATCGGACTTTCTTCTATCTCAGAAGGAGACATATGTGAGATAATTAATAATAGTCTAGCACTAGGGCTGCAGGCTTCTGACGGCAAGCAATTCTCTTCTGTGCAACTTTCAACTAAATTCCCAACCTTGGTCTGTGCATGCATGGTCGAAAACCTTTTTTAGCCACTCAACGGTGGCCAAGAAAGCATGTCCAACTCATAATCATTTATGACTTGGGGTTTTCTTTTTATATAGAAATGGGAGAATTTTTTGAGGACCTCCAAGTCCTTCAGATCACTTTAGAGTACCATTCTACCCCTGCCACAATCAGCTTACTGGAAATGCTAAGGAAAAGCCTGTGAAAAGGGAACAGAGGTGAAAATCAAGGCTGTAGAAAATTTGGGAGGGAGAGAGAAAGAGAATCAATCATATATAACACTGCTTGCCTTAAAAAAAACCAAAAAAAACAAAACAAAAACAACAAAAACAACTGCACCAAAGCTGTCTCCATTCGAGCAGTTGGTTTTGTTCCGGCTGCTCCCCCACATATCTAAGTGCAGTGAGTACATTCCCAACTCCCACTGCCAAGTTAAAATGAAAACGTTCTCAGTCTAGAAATGATTGAGGTGGTTTTCTTTAATCAAATTAGAGCAGCCAAATGTTCCTTTCAAAGGTAACTGTCTACTCTGCAGCTGTATGCAAACTACCACATCAAATGTGAGGGAAAAAATAGCGATAGAATTGTGTCCTTACAGTACAGTGCTGGCTGCAGAGATGGAGAAACAAAAGCATCAGTACAGCTAAGAACTACATTCACAGCGAGCTTCCAGAAATATGCTGACTTCACAAACTGTGAACAATGTACTGAAACTTCCAGTATATAATTAGCTATTTTGGGGAAGGGAGGAGCGTGGGGGGAAATTCCCCCTTAAAAAACAGCCAAGCGGCAATAGATACCTTGAGTCATTTACCCTAGCGACAAAGCCTCAATGAGAAACATTAAAAGACTGGCTGAGACTTCATGCACAAAAAAAATCTCATAGACCTTGCTTTTTCACTTCCTGTCTCCATCAGAAACACACCACAGTGAGTAATCTTGAGTATCCAACAAGCTTCAATTAAGCTTGTAATGATTCATTTACATGCAGAATTTATTCTTTTAAATCATCAGACATGGGAAATTCCTGCAAAGAATTAATTCATAGTGGGCTTATTTTTTCAGTTGGTTTCTCTGAAGAAAAATCAATTGGCTAACATTCCCACTATGATGTCAAATTAGTTACTGCATGTTATGGGTTTACACCAGCTGTTGGGATGCTATATGAAAACCTAGAAATGACAGTATGAAAACCGAGAATGACTATGATTGTAGATCACCAGGTGCAACAGGCAAATGGAAGATGGTGACAATGTTCTTTCTACATATATAGCTCTTTTCCAGGCTGTCCGCAAAATTAAAGAATGTCACAAAAATAGGGGAAAAGTCTATCTCACATGATTTCCATATGTCTCCAGAGCATGTGTTCTTCAACTTATTTTTGCTCCTGGTGAAATGTACGGGCTACTTCCTTGACTCACACTACTATTGATCTATCCAAATGTGAAGACTGCTGCATAAATAAAACCTCCTACAGGTTATAAGCAATTCTCAGGCCACTACCTTTAGCGACATCCTTTTGCTCCCACTCAGGAAAGCAAACTGAATTGCAAGAAATAATGACATTTTAATTATTTAATGTTTTATTTTAAGAAATACATCAGATGGGACTTCCACTTCAAAATGGCAGATGCAGGGCGCCTGGGCAGGTCAGTCCCCTAAGTGTCCAGCTCTTGATTTCGGCTCAGGTCATGATCTCAGGGTTGGGGGATCAAGCCCTGCTTAGGGCTCTGTGCTGGGCGTGGAGCCTGCTTAAGATTCTCTCTCTCCCTCTGCCCCTCCCCACTCCCTCTCTAAAAAAAAGAACAACAACGACAAAAAAAATGGCAGACCCATTGCAAACATTTGCCTCCAGTCTTTCTCAATATACTGCTAGAGAAAAAGAAATAAAACCCGTAAGTAAAGAAAGATGCCATCAAAAACCTGAGAGTTTAGTAGATTTTCTGGATGACTGAAAATAAATAGAAGCAAGCTGATCGAGGAAATTGGCAGAGAAAGTCACCAAAAAGATAGTGGTCTCTAGATTGGTGAACATGTAATTCAGGAACCACATTAAGAAAATACCTTTTAATTATGGACTATTTTTTATTTCTTCATTTCAAAATCATCACTTTTGTGCATTTATACATATACATATCTGCATACAGAGGTAATTTTTTAAAATTTTTTATTGTTATGTTAATCACCATATATTACATCATTAGTTTTAGATGTAGTGTTCCATGATTCATTGTTTCAGAGGTAATTTTTATAAGTCAGTGAGTATCAGGGGCATGCTCAAATATTTTTACTGAAGGGAAGGCCAGTGCCCTAGAACAAGCTATGAGGGCACTGTGGAGGAAGCAGGAGCCGGACTGAGCCAGCAGGTGTGATGGAGAAAGGGAGAGAGAAACGCAGCCAAAGCAGGGGAGTCAACTGAAGGAAGGTCTGTACCAGGTAACTGCACTGGTCAGCATCCCCACTGTCATCCCCATACCAAAGACGTTGGGATAAAACCCTTCTTGCTATGGCATTTGGGGTTTCTTCCTCATCCTGACAGCCAGTTTTCCCATTTACTCAAAAGTAAAGCCTGATAAAAGATACTCTCACCCCTACTCCAACTGAGCCTGATAAAAGATACTCCATCCCTACTCCAAATGAGCCTCCCAGAATTTCTACTCAGAAATGAGATCTTGGGGCACCTGGGTGGCTCAGTCAATTAGGCATCTGCCTTCAGCTCGGGTCATGATCTCGGAGTCCCAGGATTGAGCCCTGCATTGGGCTCCCTGCTCAGCGGGGAGTCTGCTTCTCCTTCTCCCTCTGCTCCTCCCCCTGGCTTGTGCTCTCTCTCTCTCAAATAAATGAATAAAATCTAAAAAAAAAAAAAAAAAAAAAGAATAAAGAAATGAGATCTAGCAGGGAGGAAAAAGTCTTATTTAACAGCCATAATAGCTACCCAGTTTTTATAAAAAACAAAAAACAAAACAACAACAACAAAAACTAATGGATATACAAGGAAGTAAGAGAGCAAGAGGGTTCAGACTTACCTGCCACAAACAACTAGGAACTGGACAAATATATAAAACAACTGTTTTCAGATACCAGACTCTAGGCAGTATAGATTGGCGATCCCTGAGAGAAGGGGTATCAATGAGGGAAGCCCAAAACTGCCCTGGCGGCTTTCTGTGTGGAGGCAATTTCCAGACCACAGGCACACGGAGGAGGAACCAAAGTGAGGACTATAGTACCACTGAGGTGAGTAGGAAGATATCAAGAAGCTAAGAAGACAAGGAGGCTGAGGTGACTAAAATTTGTAAGACAGAGTACTGAACAAAAAGCCACCCAGAAAAAGAGCTTCAGAAATCTACATGGGGAAGTGGGGGGTCTACTGAGTCCTTTCCTGAATATCAACCTGCACAAGACCAGACAAAAACTGCTTCTGAGGAAAGAACGACCAGGAAATTGTAAACTGATTGACTCCTAGAGCTCACAAAGGGCAAGAAATCTTTTTAGTTTGTTCCCACCAGCCAGAGAAAAAAAGACTACAAAAGGCTAATGCCTTAGTAGTCAGCCTACCCTAAAGAAAGCCTACACTAGATCCCCTCCCCATAAAAGAACAAAAATAAAAACTAAAAACTAAAAATAAGCCTTGAAGGATCAAACTGAACCACAAGTAACTTTACTGTCCATCAGAACAAAGTCCAACACCCTTTAAAGGAACAGAACAAAATCCAGCTGTCAACAATGTAACATTCATAATGTTTGGCATCCAATAAAAAAGTATTAAACATGCAGACATACAGGAAAATGTAGCCCATAACCAGGAGAAAATTCAGTCAACAGAAACAGACCCAAAAAAAGACCGAGATTATGGACTACCAAAGACATAAAAGCAACTCTTTTAAATATTATAAATATGCTAAAAGGCCTAAAGGAAAACGTGAACATAATGAGGGGGGAAATGAAAAATATCTTAAAAAGAATCAAATGTAAAATGTACCAAGATAAACTACATGGACCAAAAGGAGTCTTAATAAATTGAAAAAGGATTAAAATCATACAGAGTTGTTCTCTGATCACAACACAATTTTACACAGAAAGGAAAGGAAAAGTCCTGTATGTGTTCGGCAATTAAAGAACACAAATCTAAGTAACCCATGGGTCAAAGAAGGATCACCAAAATAAAGTTAAAGTGTTTTGAACTGAATGAAAATGGAACCAAAATATACCAAAATTTATGGGAGGAGAATAAAACAACATCAATGCTTATGTTAGAAAAGAAGAAAATTCTAAAATCAATGAGCTAAGCTTCTATTTCAGGAAGCTAAAAGAGAAAATTAAACCCAAAGTAAGTAGGAAAAGGAAATAAAAATAAAAGTAAATATAAACTAGACAATAGACAAATGACAAAGGAAATTAACCAAAAACTGATTTATCATCAATAAAACTGCCAAAATTCTACCTGTATGATTAAGAAAAAAAAAAGGGAAAACATACAAATTACCAATATGAAGAATGAAAGAAGGGTCATCACTATAGATTCTGCAGACATTAAAGATAAAAGAATAAAGAATTTATGCCAATAAACTAAAAAACCTACAAACACACATACCTTGAAAAATACAAATTACAAAAAGTAATTCTACCTACATGGCCTGATGTCCATTAAGGAAATAGAAACTGTAGTTAAAACCTTCCCATAATGAAATAATAGGGCCAGATAACTTCCCTGTAAATTCTATTAAAGGTATAAGAAGGAATTAATATTAATGCTACACAAAATCTTTCAGAGGAGCTATAAACACTTATCAACTCATTTTATAAGGCCAGCATTACCTCAAAACCAAAATCTGAGACTTCATGAAAAAAGACAATTACAGAATAATATCCTTCATAAAGAGATGTAAAAATTCTTAGGAAAATTTCAAAAGGCAAAATTGCAAAAAACAATTTTAAAAAAGAAGAGCAAAGTTGGAAAACTTACACTACCTAATTTCAAGACCTACTGTAAAACTACAGTAAATAAAACATCATGGCAGTGGCAAAAAGACATATAAATCAATGGAACAAAACAGAGTCCAGAAGTAGACCCAAATGTCTATGGTCAATTAATTTTTTACAAAGTTGCCAATGTAATCCAAAGTGAAGAAAGCACAGACTTTTCAACAAATGGTCCTAGGACAGCTGGGTATCTACAAGGAGAAAAATGAACTCTTACCTCAAGCCACACACAAAGATTTAACTTGAATGTATCACAGAGTTAACGTAAAAGCAAAAACTGTAAAATCCTAGAAGAAAACATAAGAAAAAAATATATGTATATATGTCTTTGGGGTAAGCAAAGATTTCTTAGATGGGATATAAAACAAGGACAAACCATCAGAGAAAACAATGATTAAGTCAGACTTTAGAAAAAATTAAAATCGTCTGTTTTGCCTAAGATCAAGTGTAGTATCTGTTCTTATCAGTTTAAAAAGAAAAGAAGAAAGAAAAAGGCTAGCCATAAGCCTGGAGAATATATCTGCAATACATATATCTGGCAAAAGACTTTTCCAAAACGTATAAATAACGTTCACAATACAGTAAGATAACCCAATTTTAAGTAATGGTCAAATATTCGAATAGATATTTCCCAAAGGAAGGTAAGAGACTTGCCAATAAGAAAATGAAAAGATGTTCAACAACATTAGTCATCAGGTAAATGCAAATTAAAACCACAATGTAATATCAGTTCACACCTTATATGGAATGGTTAAAATTAAAAGACTGACAATACCAAGTGTTGAACAGAACGCAAATCAAATGAAATCTTCACACATTGCTGGTGGAAATGTAAAATGGTACAACCAGTTTGGAAAAGTTTGGCAATTTCTTTAAAAATTGAACACAACATTTGCCATACAAGCCACCAAACCACATCTAGGTATTTAAGCAAATGAAATGAATGCATATGTCATATCAACACAAAGACCTGTATATGAATGTTTACAGCAGCATTATTCATAATAGCCCCAAACTGGAAGCAAATAACCATCAACATGTGGACGGATATACAAATTGTGTCAAAGCCATTTACTGGGAAAGAATGAACTACTGATATCGTAAACATGAAAGAATTTCAAAATTAGTGATGAAAGCCAGATACAAAAGAACACAATGCTGATTGATACCATGTATACAGAACCCTAGAAAGAACAAATAAAATCTATAATGACAGAAAGTAGTGATTGCCAGGGGTCCAGGTGGGGGGAAGAGATTGACTGCAAAGAGGCCTTAGGGCACTTTTCGGGTAATGGAATTATTTTAGATCTTGATTTTGACAGTGGTTATGTGGGCATATAAATTTGTCAGGACTCAAAAAATACACTCTTAAAATGGATGTCTTTTACTGCATAAAAACTACATCTCAATAAACTTGATTTTTTTTTTTTCAAAAAGCAAAGGATAGCCAAACATCACCAGGCATTGAAAGAATCCAGCAATAGGAAAACAAAGTTAAAAACTAAACATTTACTAAAACAAAGATAATATGGAGAAGTTTTTAAACATTTAGAGCTATTCAAGGACATATTACACCCATAAAACCAGAACAAAATGCTTTAAAAAAAAAAAAAGCAAGCCGAAAACAACAACAACAAAAATACTTTGAGGTTAAAATATAATTGCCAAGAGTAAATTCAATAAACAGTTGGGAAAATAATAGAGAAAATTTCTTTAGAATATAGAGCAAAACAAAACCAAAGCAAACAGAATAGTTAGAAAATAGAGGAAAAGAAGGCAAGACACACATAGAGATCCAATTTGTAAAACTGAACTTTAAGAGACTTCAAGGTCCCAACTAAAAGATCAAATATCTGACTAGCAGGAGAACCTCAGAAAGAAAGAATAGAACAAATAAAGAAGTAATTTTTAAAAGTAAAATGAAACAAACCTGCATACAGATCTCCTGGAATGCCCAGTAAGTTTAATTAATTAATTAATTAATTTTTAAAGACTTATTTATTCATCTTAGAGAGCGAGCACAAGTGGGAGCGGGAGAGGGAGAGAGAATCCTAAGCAGACTCCCAGACTCCCCACTGAGTGTGGAGCCCAATGCAGGCTTTGATCCTATGATCCTGAGACCATGACCAGAGCCAAAACCAGGAGTAGGAACGCTCAACCTGAAGTGCCACCCAGGCACCCCCAGCAAATTTAATTTTAAAAAGGACCACACATAGACACATATTTCTGAAGAACACATCCTAGTAGTTCCCACACAGAAAAGTTACTAAAAACTAATTACAAAATCATATTGGCAGATGATTTCTCACTGGCAACAACGAACACAGAGAGAACAATGGCTTTCAAGTTCAGTGGTAAAATTTTTCATCCTAGACTTCTAAAAACAGTCAAACTATAATCAAATGTGAGGAACAATAAAAATGTTTCCAAATTGGTGAGGATTCAGAAAGCTTATCTTCCATACACAATTTCTTAGGAAGTTACTTGCAAACATATACTAGCAAAACAAGGGTGTGAACCACAAAAGAGGAAAGGCCAGGATGCAGGAATAAGTGGCTCTAACCCAAGGAGCAGTGAAAAAGTCTCAGGAAGAGAACTGTTCATCAGGCCCAGTAAATAACCAGTCAAGAGTAAACCAAAACTTCAGAGAAACTTCAGGAAATGGGCAATTCAACAGAAATGGGTGGTATGATAGTGTTTGTAAAAAAAGTTTAGGCTGTGATAAAGGCAAACAGTGCATGAAAAAATAGAAAGGCAATTGTAAACTCCAGGAAAAACAAAACAGCATGAAAACATCATGGTCTAAATAAGAAGTGCACTAAAATAGAGTACAATTTTTAAAAAGTGATGCAGAGTAAGAAATGAGAATCCAGATGGCTGTATTTAAGAAAAAAAGACTCCTCTGACCTCATGGAGTTTTAACACTGGATGTACAGTTGTGGGTGCAGAACAAAATGCAAATGTTTAACAACTTTAACAAAGTAGACGATAAAAGTTGTAATGTTAAAAGGAGTACAAAGGATAGGGGGATAAAATACCCTTCTCTTATTAAATGGGGAATCAAGAGATACTGTCAAAAATGAAAGAACAAAAAACTGATGTTTAAGGATAAATTATCTTAAGTTATTATACGAAATAAAAATAGTCCTAGCTAACAAAAGGTGAAGGAAATGAACAGGGAGCAGTATTAATGAGCTACTCATCTTTCAGAGCAGGAACTCAACAGGTATCTGAAGTTTAAATATCAAGAAATAGAGCATAGCATTTTATCTAGATTAACAGATCAAACTACCAGAAGTACCAAAAACAGGGTTAGAAGAAGTTGTACCTGAGTACTGGAAATATGGATAACTGGGGCAGGAGCCTTGCTTTTTTATCATAAATCCTTCTGTACTAATCACCAAGTACTAATGTCATGATTGCAAAAGAGAGAGAGAGATGAAGACACAAATTCTTTAACATTCTTTCCAATAATAGATAATTATGTCCCATCCCTTTGTATCTGTAAGGCTTTGAACTCACTTGTAACCAACAGAATGTGGCAGAAATGACACTGCCTGTTCCTAGGGACACTGACAGGCTTTTGGAGCCATGAGCCACCATCTAAGTCCAATTACTCTGAAGCCTTGATGCTGAGAGGGATCCCAGACCACATGGAGAGGTAAGGTGGGACTACAGTCCCAGCTCAAGTCCTATCCTACATCATCCAGCCCATAGGAAACAACAGATTTGAGGGTGAAGACTTCTCCAGCTGAATAAAACCCCTAGCTGCTACTTTATCCCCACTTGCAACTTTCAGACATCATGAACCAGAGATAAACCATTCTCACTGTGCTGTCAAAATTCCCCACCCACGAATCTTTGAACATAAGAAAATGGTTGCTTTAAGCCCCTAAATTTTGGGCCAATTTACTACACAGCAAAAAGAATCAGAATTAACAGAAAATTTTAATTACTTTAAATAAAAAACTGCAAACAAGTCCCCTGGTATTTTACTTTAGTAACAACTCCCAGCAACATACCTGATATTCTATTCTACTCTTCCTTCTTTCCTTTTTTCCTCCCTTTCCTCCCCCGCCTACTCCTCATCCTCCTCCCTTTTCTTATCATTATTACTGTTATTCTTTATAGCTGGTCATGACTAAGTAATGTCAGATTCCTTATATGATCACAATGAACTGATTTAAGTGGAGAAGGAAGGTGTTTGTAATGGTAGTATCAAACAGGGGTACTGGGGTGACATTCACAATGGGACTGGCCATTTGGGCTTCACTACTTGTAAGGACAGCTATAGCCACTTATACAAAGGCTTGACAGCTTACATCAAACTCTTTAGGAGCGTGTGTATCAACGCTTTTTATAAAACTTAATAACCCAGGGAATCTGAAACCATGTCTTAAAATTTCCACCAAAACATCTAAATCAATTCTGCTGCAAATGATATAACCATTTAAGGTATCACTTAATATTTTTATTTAAAATTATACTCATAACTCAAAACTAATGAAAACATTAGTGGAAGAATTAGCTTAGAAGGAAATTATCTTAGTATCCAATCTACTTGCTAACCATTAAATTATTAAATACCTCAGAATCCAATTTACTACTATAATTATCAGAGACTATATAATCCTGAAGAGTTTTAAGTGCAATACTAATGAGTGAATAGAAAAATAACGTATCTGCTAAATTTTGGTATTAATTTACATTTTTACTGTCAATAAAATTACTGTAAAAAGAGTAATCTTTAGTCACAGTTTAACTATTCATTCGGTTGGTCCTTCAGCAGACATTTGCTGAACTATGTGCCAGGTACTCTTCTAGAAATTGGGAATAAAGCAGTGAACAAAACAGACAAAAATTCCTGCCCATATGAAGCTTATGTTCTGATGGGAAGCATACGTTCTACATTACTTCATGCATCATCACTTCCACAAATATTTGAGTGCTAGGCACAAAGGACAACGTGAAGATGGTGAAAATAAAGTTCCCAAGAAAAAGCTATCAGAAAATAAAATTCCATTTTATTATTATGGAATTAAAGAACGATACTGAGTTTACTTTTTCAACAAGTACTAGTGAAGGCCTTCCTAAACATGGCCAGAATTTTCGTCTACTTTCAGATCACTAGGTTTTAGATTTTGAAGTCTAAAGACGTCAGATTTACCTAAGCTATCCCAGGTTCTATCACCATATTACATCTTCACCTCACTGTATGTCTCACCTCTACCTCAACTTAGTTCATCTTCTGCCACACCTTGAAAGTGTGTGGTCCTTTCAGATCACAAGATACAGCTCCAGACTGTTCTCTATTTGCCCAATGATGGATTCACCTCCCAATTTTATTTTATCAACTAAGGCAGGGATAAAACTACCATTTTTCATCAACAATGATGCTACTCTTAACTAATTTCAAAAGTCCTGTTTTTCTAGGATTCAGAATTGGTACCACTGAGTCAACCATGCTTTTTTTCTTTTTAAGATTTTTTTAATTCATTTGAGAGAGAGAGAGAGCGTGTGCGAGAACACAAGCAAGGAGGGAAGAGGCAGAGGAAGAGGGAGAAGCAGGGTCCCAATCCTAGGACCCTGGGATCATGACCTGAGCCGAAGGCAGATGCTTAACCTGAGCCACCCAGGCACCCCTCAAACATGCTCTTATATGGTTCTCCCTGAGATGAATCCCATCATTCTGAGTTAGCCGACATTTAAAGGATAGAGAGTAATGCCTCTGAAATGGGAGTTTTTCTCTTTGCAATACTAACCGGTTTAGCTGAGAACCCAACTGGCATCAACATCCCCAGTTTCTAGTCTAATGTACTAGTAGTTAGCTAAATTACCACTGATTAAATCCCATGGGCTTAAAATAATTTGTAATGACTAGCAGGATGTCACAACTTTTCATTTGTGTCTTAATGTGTAAAAAGTGTGTTATTTCAAAGAAAGGATACTTTTCTTCCCAGTTCTTTAAGGGGACTTCCATAATTTAAATACACTTCATTCATGATTAGCACTAGGAGTCCCTTCTAGCCCAATCTTTCAATCTGTCTCCTGGTCTCATGGCTCAACAAGAAAACACCCCATTTTTACCCAAGGCTACTTAGTAACTTCCTTAAATGATTCTACATGGTTGGAACATAGACATTATCTAAAACTCCTAACTTGAAACCACTCAGATAGTTTCTTGGTTTCCACTAAAAAGTTTTAAAAATGGGGGCGCCTAGGTGGCTCAGTCGGTTGAGCGTCTGACTCTTGATTTCGGTTCGGGTCATGATCTCAGGGTGTGAGATCGAGCCCCGAGATGGGCTCCGTGCTTAGCGGGGAGTCAGCTTGAGATTCTCTCTCCATCTCCTCTGTCCCTGCCCCCATCCCTGCTTCTCTCTCTCTCTCAAATAAATAAATCTTAAAAAAAAAAGTTTTAGGGGTACATGAGTGGCTCAGTTAAGCATCCAACTCTTCACTTCGGATCATGATCTCAGGGTTGTGAGATTGATCCCTGTGACAGATCTGCACTCAGCAGGGAGTCTATTTGGGATTCTCTCTCTCCCTCTGCCCACCTCCCCACTCTCTCTCTCAAATAAATAATCTTAAAGAAAAAAAAAAAGAAATGCCAATGTGTAACATAAAAAGGAATAATTCTATTTGAGATTTGAAATTTTTAATTTTTTTTAAAGATTGTATTTATTTATTCGACAGAGAGAGACACAGCAAGAGAGGGGACACAAGCAGGGGGAGTGGGAGAGGGAGAAGCAGGCTTCCCGCGGAGAAGGGAGCCCAATGCGGGGCTCAATCCCAGGATCCTGGGATCATGACCTGAGCCGAAGGCAGATGCTTAACGACTGAAGCACCCGGTGCCCGATTTGAAATTTAAAAAGAAAGAAAGGGGCACCTGGCTGACTCAGCCCGAAGAGCGGGCGACTACTGATCTTGGGGTCGTGAGTTCGAGCCCCATGTTGGGTATACAGATTACTTAAAAAAGAGAGAGTGAAAGAGAGAAAACAAGCAAAGAATTTGACTTCTCCTTAATCTGAATAGTGAAATACAAAAGAAATCATCAAACTCCCATCAGTTTTGACAGCGTGTTCCTGGGAGCACTTTGTCCTCAGATCCTCCTATAACAATCCATTAATGAAAAAGATACAGCATTGGGTAAACTTGACACCAATTACCAATACCCAGATTAAAGATTGTATTTTACTATAATTAGTATAAATCCAATGTATGTCTTTTCAGAAATAACTAGCTCCATTCATACTTTCACCCTGTGGGGTGAAAAAAATAAAGTACATACTCCCAATCTGCAATCCAGAGACCTGGGTACATGTTGGTTTCCTCCACAATATTATAAACTTCTTGAGGGCAGGAATTCGTTTTGTTAATAACACTTATATCTGCATAACATTTGATCTTCATTTGATCACAGTTACTCTCTAAGGTCAAAAGAGTAGTAATAATTCCTGATTTTATGGTGGGAAACCCATACTGAAGAAACCTAAGGAATTTACTCTAGGTCACTCAGCTAGTAGGTAGAGAAAGTCAGAATAGAAGCAAAGTATTCTACTATTCCACTGACTAGGAACATTTTTAAAACTTATGATGATGAAAAATTTCAAACACATATAAATGAAGAGAGAACAGTACAATGAACTTCTACAGCTTTAACAATGATCAACTTGTTTCAGCCGGACTCCATTTTGAAACAGCTTCCAGATCTAATATCACTTTTTGGGTAAATATTTCAAGATGTAGGTCAATCATATTGAACAAAATGTTGAATGTAACAGATAACCAATAAATACTTGTTTAATGCTATCGATCTCACATATGCTTTCAGGCATTATTACCCAATTCTGACTAAAAAAATCAAAAAAATCAAAACTGAATTCCTAGACGGTACACTTCATTCATTCACTCATTCACAATATTTATACTGGGCTACAAGATGCCAGTCACCATGCTAAGTGCTTGGGATACAGCAAACGGAACAAGAAAACTACCGTTCCTTCTTTCAGGGATCTTGCATTCAACTGTTCTGGATATGCACACATGCGCGTGCGTGCGGGCACATACACACACCAACCACGTGTGTCTTGAGGAACTGGAATTAGTTAGACTGGAAGAATACTTCTTAACTAAACCTACCAGTTTGTCAAGGTGGAATCCATATTCTCTGTACACAAATTATGAAATGGAGTGGAAGACTAAATTTTAACAGAATTCCGAATCTTGATATTCTTTTAGAAACTGTTAGGACGGTTTTGCTTAATTTTGCTCCTCCTGAGCTTTTCCAGTAAAGAAAGCTAACAATATTAAAATTAGTGGGGGGAAAAAACAAAATAATTCAAGCGATTAAAATGTATTTAGAATAACTTCCATTTTTATTTAAAAATGCTCAAATCATTTTCAACTTTTACTGAATGTGTGCACATTTCCTAATGTTCATGTCTTCATTACAGTATATAAATCAAGTCCAAGACTGTTCAGTTAATGATGGGAATTACTTAAAGTTTGAAACTCACTTCAATATAAGCTATACAGATTGGAGTAAAACAAAAATGAAATGTTCTCTTTTCAGTATTTCTTTATTATTCCCACGAAACCAAGTAAATATAATCCTATATACAGATCCATTTTCCCTTTTTGACACTCCTTAGTTTTAACATTCATGCGATAGAAATAATCCATATGGTCCCCTCCTTAATGACTGAAACTCTTTTCCATTATTTGTTCATTTATTCATTTTATTTCCACTGGACAGAGGATGCAAGTGGACATGACCACAAGATACCCTCTCCCTTAAGCTTACAATTAGGGTGTGGAAAGGTAGAGGATCCTAAGAGGGTGGTTGGGAGGGAAGATTAATAGTGTATCTTATATAATAGACATAATAATATTAAGGGGCAGACATATACGGAGTGTCACAAAGGAGGTCAAAGATGTCAGGGTTCAACGGAAACAGAAATTTTATCCAAATGTAGGTATTAAGGAGTAGAACACACACAAAAAAGGTAGCATCAGGACTTGACTCTGAAGGATGGGTAGCATTTCAACAGGTAGAAACAGGAGTACAGGGAAGGGCACTGAGTGCATATTCTGAAATCAGCCCCAATTGAAGTTGCAGAGGTAGATGGCAGGGAGCAATGTGAGAGTAAATGAAGTCGTCTGCATGGCTGTAGGATACACGTAGCAAATGCACAGGAAGAACACACAAAAATCCTTCCAGAGCTGAGACTAGTATTGAAGACCAAAAAAATGGGTATTTGTATAATTTAAAAATGGACAGAAGTATTTGAAAGTTCTTACTAAATAGTCTCGATGTGCACATGCATTGCAGTTAATACCCAATAATTTCCCAGTGTTTAGCTGGAGATACTTGCTAACGCCGTATGCAGCTCTAAAAGGATGAAAAGTTCTCACCTCAGGGGTATATAATTTAATTTATTCTACTTCATTCATTCAGAAAATATATACCGGGCAACTAATAGTTACAGACACTGTGTTATTTATAGATATAAAAGATATAATCCTGCGCTCAAGTCAGAAAAAAACATACAGTCGTTAAACTGAAAATAATTTTTACATCCTAAGGGAGTGTTTTTCTGATATGCAATGACCACTAATCATCCTGTCCTGCAAACACTGCCTATCAACCTGCATCTGAACCTTGGCCATCCTCAGTTTGTATGTACAATGCATACAACCGTGGAATGAAACACTTGACTAAAAGTGAGATGATTGCTTTTCACATTTACAAAACAACTCCTACACAGACCAAAGGGGGTTAGACTAGGTTATATCTAAGATCCCTTTCAATTCAGAAATCCATATACTGTGATTCTAATTCTACTGCATTAAAATCCTTTAGGAAGCCCAGATAATAAGAATTAAAAATTAAAATGGCTACTTAAATGACAAAGCCAACAGTTGCTCAAATTTAGGTAGACTACTAAATGCTTAATAATTATCCTATCCCACATGGACCTCCAGGCCACTATGGCACACTCACAGAGATTCCTGCCACGTGCCTTAAGGTACTTTTACTTCACCTCTCAGTGGAGAGCTGCATGTGCAGATGGTAAAACGAAATCAAGTATGGCAGCAAACTGGTGATATTCAAAACAACTGCCCAGGCTCTCTTATAAAACTCCTCCCTCTGACTGCTGACCTACCTGCCCCAGCAGACTTAGCATCCATAGCTCATCACACAAACGGTGACCTTTATGTAGGCATGCTTGTTACCAACCACCACCAGTACCCACTTTCAATGGTGCCTCTTGGCCTTGGACAATGCCCAACACTAAGCACGCCACCTTGTCCTATTACCAAATCTCCTGCATCCAGATTTCATTTCTGCCATGTTCTATTACACCAAGAAACTCACAATTTCCTCCCTAGGAAGACAAGCTCATCTGAACCTCCTGACAAATACAACAATAGTGTGGTTAGTTCTTCAAGAAGCATTAGTACCATATTTGCTTATGTATCTAGAGGTTGTTATGCTGCTTAATTTTCAAGTATTATGATGTTTATTTCATTATATGGGTAGTAGATACCAGACCCACATTATGTAACAATTCATTCATCAGACAAGCATTTTGATTTCTCCTATTGTTTTGTCTAAAATGAATTCACTATTATTACTTAAGTATATTATTAACCTACATTATTTTTTAACTACAGTTATTTATATGATCATAGTTATTACTCAAATTCTTAAAAGGCAGAATTTAAGGGATAATCATCACTTTTTATAGAAAGACTTCAGCCGGGCATACCACAGAATTCAGGAATTTCCTGAATTGATATATCATTTATTCCCAGCAAACCAGCACCTTTGTTTACATTTTTTCCAAACTAGAAATGTACTCACTTGTTTAAACTTCTTCCAACAAACAAAAATAGTTGTTTTTTTTTTTTTAATTGCTACTCAGATTTTAGAACAAGTCAACAACTTAAAAATTGCACTATGGACAAGTTGCTTGACCTCTGAACTTTATTTCTTTATCTGTAACATAAAAGAGCTGAAAGACTTCCAAAGTCCTTCCAACTCTAATGCCCATGAATTTACAATGACACAATTTAAGTATTAGAGGTTTCAATCTGAAAGAACATTCCTAAGGAATCATTGATAGTGAGGCATTTAAAAAAACAACAGATAATTTATGTTTAACAAGGAGTCTGCTTTCAGATATTCACTTGTCCATATGTTAAACATAGGGAAATACACCAAGAGATATTCAAGTTTATACAGATTCCCCTTCTATAAGCCATTTCCTCCTTAATAGAGAAATTCTAATAATTCCAGAATGATAACAGTTATGTAAAAAGGATACAAGTGCAATACCAATAACTCAGCATCACCAAGTTCTTCAGCAGGAACAAGGAATGGGCAGAACATAATTGTGAAAATGTTTATTTCTTAAACAACCTTGATAAATTGGAAACTTTTCAAGGGACTCTTAAAGAATGAAGGGCCAAACATACGTCTAACACACTGGAATTTAAAAACCCCTGTTTTTCCTGCTTTCACTAAAACAAGCCCTAAAAGACACATTATTCACCCACAAAGTAACACTTTTATTCCTAAGGATTCCCATGAACTAACCCACCTGAGGATTCAGCTTTATGCTGCATCAAATAATACGCCATGTTTCTTGTACCCTGTTAATGACTGAGTTTTCCTAAAGAAAAATCTTATTATTATTTTCCTTTTGTGCCATGTTACTGAGCTCTTTAAAAAGAGAAACTTGGAAAACTCTCCTTGTATAATAATCACTGAGCTGCATGGATTTTTCTGTTGTTTTTTCTCAAAGCAGTGATTAAATATGCCAACAATAATTTAACATATTCAGATATCATAAGTTTATCCACTGAAATGCCGTAAGTTTTAGTTTCTGAACCAGTACTCAATTTGAATTACACTAATAAATTTAATGCCTGGGGACAACACTGGTAGTGCTTACCAATCTCTTTGTAATGACACAAGACTGTCACGTATCAGCACTTGGGGATCATCTTATTCCTTCAAACATGGGAGGGGAATTACTTGAGGGAAGTAGGCGTGATTTACCCAAGTATCTTTCCCAGCACCTAACCCCACGGTTTTTAAACAGTAGGTCCTTCCTAAATCCTTCTTAAATACATGGAGCCCAAAAGTTCCTATTAGTTCCATGTCAGTATCATCCTGTAGACATCTATTTGTAGGTCTCTCCCTAATGCTTCAAAAAGCATTTGATTCTGACTAGTGTTTTGGTTATCTGTTAGTTAATCAGCAAATTCCTGGGAACCAAATTATCATAAATATTAGTTGCTCTACACAACTAGTGAGCCTAAATACAGCACAACAAGCCCACGGAAATAAAGAGAAGTGAATTTTTAAAGAGAAAAAACAATGACTTATCTTATGACCAAGTAAGTTCTAAAAGTATGGAGACTTTTTCTGACTTGTTCATTGATGAATCCCCAGTACACAGTAAGCCATCATCACCTATCTGGTGCATCAACAAACTGCTGATAGGACATATTATTATTTTATCTAACCACATACAGATTGAGTTCAGAAGGTAAAACAGAGGAGTCCTTTGTGGAGTGCAGAAGCTCCAACACAGGTTCACACAGAAGTCTGATTCTGGCAAAGGCTCTAGGATTTGGGATTACCGACTATAAAACAAGAGTAAATTTACATCCTAGACATTGACTGGCCGATCAAGCCCGGGCCTGGGATACATCAAGCACAGGTAAACAAGAATTTCAAGTCATTGCCCCTGTGCATAAAGGCAGTGCCAGTACCAGCAACAACCAGTCAGCCTTTCTGGCATATCCATCAAAATTAAATCTTAAACTTTCGGAAAAACTAGTATGTTTATTATGCTCCTTCAAGCTTAGAGGCTTCACTACCTGTGGAAAGGGCCTATAATTATGATCAATTACTTATGACTTGAAGGCACTTACAAAGACATCTGTCCTTTTAAAAAGCCTTTAAAGAGGGCGCCTGGGTGGCTCAGTCGTTAAGCGTCTGCCTTCGGCTCAGGTCGTGATCCCAGGGTCCTGGGATCGAGTCCCGCATCGGGCTCCCTGCTCAGCGGGAGGCCTGCTTCTCCCTCTCCCACTCCCCCTGCTTGTGTTTCCTCTCTTGCTGTGTCTCTCTCTGTCAAATAAATAAATAAAATCTTTAAAAAAAAAAAAAAGCCTTTAAAGAAACAGCCATAGCACTGTTAACACTGGTCCTGTGGGGCACCAATAAGTTTCAGGTATTGGGGGGGGGGGGTCCAACTTTGACCGCTCTCCCTTGGAAAGAAAAGAATTATTGTCACCTGTCCTTGATTGCTGACCTGCCTGAACAAATATTAGCAACCTTCAAAATCCTGAA
>NC_138380.1:64358049-64424841 GCF_054177405.1 Leptonychotes weddellii | reverse complement strand
GGGTGGCTCAGTTGGTTAAGCGACTGCCTTCGGCTCAGGTCATGATCCTGGAGTCCCGGGATCGAGTCCCGCATCGGGCTCCCTGCTCGGCAGGGAGTCTGCTTCTCCCTCTGACCCTCCTCCCTCTCATGCTCTCTGTCTCTCATTCTCTCTGTCTCAAATAAATAAATAAAATCTTTAAAAAAAAAAAAAAAAAATCCTGAATTCCTAGTCTAGTGAAGCAAGTCATGGGGACCAATGACAGCCCCAAGGCAGAGGAAGAAGAGAACAGGAAGGAAACAAAATAAAACGGAGATATGTAGCTCGTGAAGATGACATCAATAATTTTCTCAAGAGTCACTGAATTTCATGACATATAACTGATGGTCTTTTCTGACCATTATATCCAAGTAGTTTCTTGGTTTCAGAGCCTGTAATGTCTGGGTTTGAGAATGATTTGTTCTATAGAAAAGGTCAGGGGAACTGATGCTTTACTGGGAACTTGTTTCCAGGTGAGGGCCACACTAGTCAGCATGAAAACAAATAATACTTGGACATTTGAAGCATTTTTAAATTTACAAAGTGCTCTCATCTACACTATCTCAGCTCTTCCTCACAACTCCTAAGAGGTAGGCATCATCATCACCACCTAATCTGTAAAAATAAAGTTTTAAAAAACTTTCAGGTAACCTCGTCTTGAATTTGTAAGTATAGTCTCCTGAAATTTCTCAGGACAGAATCCAAGTCATGGGTCAGTTAGAAATCTTTAAAGACAAACCAAATTCAAGAGGATAAATCAAGAGAGTAAGAATGGATCAGCCAAAATCTACCAACACAATGGCAAAAACCATCCTGTTACAGGAATCGTGCTTTGTAAAAGATAGCGTTACACAGGGGTGCCTCTGTAACACCTCTAGGTTGGAAAGACAGTATTTTATTTATTTACACATAAGGATCCTTAAATGGACACACTCCACAGGCAACAGACAAAATAAAACAAGAACTTGGATCCTAAAATTCTAGGGGTGGAATTTATCTTTTGGGAAGCACCTAGGTGATTCCTCCAGGAAGATAACTAAGTTACAGGGGACAAAATGTACTCTCCCCTTTCCCTCCAATATCACAGACTCACAGGAAGTATTTTTCTGGGTTTTCAACAAAGAAAACATGCACAGAAGGTAATCTATTGCTGTTATGTATAATCCCATCTTCCCTAAAACACTCATTCTCCTGGCCTCATTATCCTTTGCCCCCTCTTCTCTTACAGGCTAAAGCAGAGGTTTATAATGGGGGTCCTATTTTCATAGCCATTTACTATCTTACTTACGTATTTATGATTCTTTGCAGCCTTCTAGCCTTAGCCTAACTGTGTTGGGAAACAAAGCACCACACAAATCACACAGGATAAGGGGAGACAAGTCAAAGCCTCCCAGGAAGATCTGGTAGACACTTGGGCTCCGAGTCTCTGGAGGTCTTGGTATTTCAAAGGTCAGTCTTGGGTCTCTTGACTTTGATGACTAATATTAAATTGTTTGACTTTTTACAAAAATATTTAGTTGTACTTATTTACATAATTTCATCTACAGCGCACACAGTAGGTATGTATTTGTTGAACAGACTTCCCAGATAGATGAGACGACAGGAAGAACACCCCAAGACTTCCTTTTTCAAACACACCTTCCTAAGAATTGAGATAGGTAAAAATCACACCCTAATTTATAAATGTTTCTGTGCATTCCTTTTCTACTTAAAACTACGCATATCTGTTCAGAAAAGAAAAGCATGACACACCACATAATGTCAACCACACAATGGGGAAATTCCAGGATCACTAAGAAAACACCATTATCCTAGTCACACACACTTTAGTTTAATTACTGGTTACCACACAGGAGAGGCTTTAAGACATGCTGTCTCCCCATCCACTTTCCACATCCCCTCCCGATAAAGCAAAAGCAGAATGTTTAGAATCTCGAGATTCCACATCTTAGATTCACACACATCACTACTTTTGAGAAGTAGTCTGAAGACCACGTTAGCCTAGAGACATAAAGTAATACACACAAATAGGCAATATTCATGGAAAACAATTTTTAGGCGACTCTGTTGGACACTTATTTACCATTATATAATTTCAGTAAGAAAAACTGGACGTGACTGGCAATAATATTCTTAAGTTGCTATTTTTTCGTAAAACTTTATTTATACGAGGCTCCACGAGGAAAGTTCTCATCCTACTAATTTTCACCGAATCCTGCCACTTCTCTTATTCTCAGCCTCTCAGAAATTCCCCAATGGCCAGGGAAAATATGCGGGGGCTGGCAGGGCACGTCTCAGGTTGGCTCGTTCCCTAAAAGGCACCCAACTTCCTGGACCCCCTTTCAGGGACAGCAGGGAGAAAACACAACTTGCACCGTGGCGGGGAAGCCTGCGCAGGTCACATTGCCTGACTCGTCTTTCTGCTCGCTGTCTGGCAAGGTCGCCGGCTCTGGCTTGCAGCTCTGTCGACAAAACTTACTCTCACTCTGTAAGGGCAACGGGCCATGCCTCCCCGGCCGCCCTCCCGCCCCAAGGATCCCCGGCCCTCCTCGGGCACGCGCGGCCTCCGACGGCGCGGGCGCCGCTCCCCGGCTCACCTGACCACGTTGGGGTGCTCGAAGGTCTCCAGGTGCCTCAGCACCGCCACCTCGCGGATGGTAGAGAGCGGCATGCCCTCCTCGCCCGTCTGCACCCGCACGCGCTTCAGCGCCACGAAACGGCCTCCGTTCTTCAGGTCCCGGGCCTTGAACACCTTCCCATAGGCGCCCTCCCCGATCTCCGCCACGCACTCGTACTGCTGGTCTGCGCGGCTCAGGCCGTCCTTCTCCATGCCGCCCGGACGCCGCCCGGCGCGGCACCGCTGGGGTGGGCGGGGGGGCGCGCTCGGCTCGCTCGCGGCCGCCGCTCGCCTCTTCCCGGACTCCCGGCCCGCTCCCTCGCGCCCCGGAGTTCGGTCTCGCTCTCCCTCGCCCCCGCCGACTACCGCGCTCCGGCGCTCGGGTTCTCGCGGCCGCTGGGGCTGGATGGAGAGACCTCCCCGCGGGCGGGCGCAACCTCGGTGCCGCCGCGAAACTCCGCCTGCCGAGTCGCCAAGGAGCGAGCCGATCCCTCCTCTTCCCTCCCCGAAGCGCAGTCTTCTGCACAGACACCGAAGCGATTACATAGTCTCTGCCCCAGAGCGTCTCAGTCCACAATCCTTCCACCTAAAAGAAGAGACCAGAGGACAAGAAAAGTGCAATCAGACATCCCAGGCGCCTTTCTCCGGGTTCCCGCAGACTCCCCTCCTCCTACTTCAGAAAGCCCCCATCGCTACCCTCGGCGCGCTTCTGCCCTCTCCCAGGCTGCTTAATCCTTCCTGGTTCCTCCGAGAAAAGCGAAGTTACTTTTCTTTCCCTGCAGAGCTGGAGCCGTCTTCGCGCGGAGAGGTTGCAGGGGCCCCTCGGGGATGAGCGCGCGGCGCGGGACGCAGTGGAACGGGAGGGGGCGTGCCGAGCAGCCCAGAGTGTGCCGGGAGCGCGGGGGAGGGGAGGTGCCGGGCACGTCAATGTCACGGCTTAATATTTATCCCTGCATCATTGTGTTGCAGTGCTACCCACCCCTCCTCCCCGGGCCTGGACGTGCAAGGAGAGGGGCTCCCGGGGTGCCGTGGGGCTTTCAGGGATTGTGCACAAGCTGCTGTGGAGGGTCTGTGGGTCCACCCGTGTGGGGCTGCAGAATGTGGGGGTGGGGGCTCCCAGGACCCTGTAACCCGATGCTGGGAGTGTGCGAGAAGGGGTGGTCAGACATCTGCTAGGAAATTGCTTCCTTTCTTTCTACTTTCAGTTTTTCTACGAGGAGACATTTAAAAACGACTTGCACACACAAATGGTCTTTTTGGGGTAAAGACGTCTGGATTGGAAACGGAATTCTTCCTCCGACTCGGAGGACCTCCCTGGTGGAAACCCATGAGGTCGGGGAGGGCTGGGGCTCCCGCTACTCGGGAGTGGAGGAACAGGGGGGCCCTGGAGGGGGGAGTCGCCCAAGGGACCATAAGGGTGGGAGAAAGGGGTATTCGTCGCACTTAGCTTGTCATCTCCTTAAAGAATAACTTCGGGAGGAAGGTAGCATAACCGCGTCTCGCTCTGAAATTCTCAACTAATTTCAACCTCATCAAAACTCACCCTCGTCTTAAAAAGGCTGGGGGTGGGGGGAGTAAATGCCAAACCTCGGGGGTGAGAGAGAAGGGGCTGCGCCCTCGGGGCCAGGACTCGCGAACCTTTTCCCACTCCCTGGATCTTTTCCAGATCTTAAGTAGCAGAGGTGGCTGCTCCATTCCTCTTTCGGCTTAAGGCCTGGTCTCATCAAAAGCCAAACGCCTCCCCCCCCAAGCCCTCCGCACAACAAAGTGCGGGGGGGTAGGGGGTGTAGGGGCACACTTCCCTCCCCTTTCAGTTGCAATCCAGGACCTAGGAAGCCTCCAACCCATGGCCGCCGCGGCCTCCGCCGGACATTCGCTACGCCGGCCGCGTGTCTGGAATTCCCGGGACACCTCGGAATTACCTGCCCCGCAACCGCTGGCCCGCTCGCCTTCTGCCAGGAATTAAAGAAACAAATGGCGCGATCCCCACGGTGTGATGGCAGAGGGGACCGCAGCGAGCGCAGAGCCCCTCACACTCACTCCATTCAAAACTCTCCTTAAAAGGTGAAGGCAAATCCTGGGGGAGCCAAGGACCGAGCCCCCACCCCCAGCCTGCACGGGGGTCTGAGCCAGGCCTAGGGCCACACAGGTAGCGGAGGAGCCGCCGCCGGCTGCGCAGCCCGCCCCTCCCGCATCCCCCTCCCGCCCTAGTCCAACCGGAGGCTCAGCAGCTAAGGCAGCGTCGCGGACGTCCCACCCCCGCAGGGAGCTGCGCCCGCTGCCCCAGCCCGGCCCCGCACCGCCCGCCCTGGCTCTCCCCCCTCGCTCCCCGGACGGTCGGCTCCGGCGGAGAGAAACGGGAGCAACAGTGCCTTTTTCCCCCCTCTCCTCCACTTTTTTTTGTTGTTGTTGTTGCTTTCCCACGCTGGCTGAATGTGACTTGACCCCATTTCAAAAAAGTTTGACATAGTGCTTCAACATTTCCGCATTCCTCCGCGACTACAAAGGCTGCAGCCGCCTCCTTCTGCTTTCTGTCTCTGCTCTCTGTCTTCACACTCAATGAAATCCTTCATGTGCCTCTCCCGAAGCCTGCCAAGCACCGCAAGGGTCGCCACCAGCGCAGCGACAAGAGGCCGCACTGGGACCACGACTCCCGCGTGTGCGCACACGCAGATGCGCCCCACGTGCAGACTGTGGGGCGCGCTGCGGGGCCCGGAGCTGCGCACCGCCGGGTGTGCGTTTTAACTCGGATATTTTAAATTATAAAATTAAACTGGGAAACTAAAGCAAACGTGCGTCCTTGTGGGGCTCCAAGCCTGTGCACTGGCCGCCCTAGTGCACTCCTATAAGTGTGCATAACACCCCCGCAGGGGGTGGCAGCAAGAAGCCTGCGTTAACATTTATCTCGTGGTGGAGTAGGTGGAGGCCACACCCACACCTCCGCGAGCTTGAGAGTGAGCTTTAGTGGGGAAATGAATGTGGGGCACGGAAACACAAAGTCCCGCATGGAGTCCCCAGAGGCAATGCAGTTTAAACCCTAAAGTGTGGACTATTCTCTGTGTCCGAGTGGAGTTTATATTCCGCTTTAAGAAGCTTGATGAGTGTGTGGGTGTTTGTGCGCACGGCTATGTGGGAGCAGGCACAGGATCTTAGTGTTGGGGGTGTCCCTGGTGTGGGATGTCCTTCTCTTGCCAGATTAGGAGAGACTCCTCTAGCTCCTCAAAACTGGTCCCCGTAACTAGCCTGCCTCGGCTCGTAAGGGGTTAACTAAAGCCAATGCCGAAGACATACACCCCCCCACCACAGTCACCCCCACCCACACCCTCGCTTCCGACCCTGGCCACGCTCCCAAATCTCCCCGGGGGACCCCCTACTCCGCAGCCCACCCACCCGAACGCACAGCTCCTTACCTGAGGGGCCCGGCAGCTTCGGGCCTCTCGAGGGGGCTGCGAGTGTCTGTCGGACCTTCGCACGTGTCCACCGCGGCGCCGAGCAGGTAACCCGCTCGGAGGAAGGAGTTACCAGCACTCTCTCCCGCGAAGGGGTGGGCACAGCGGCGGAGGGCGGAGGGACGGCGGAGGGACGGCGGAGGGCGCCGCCCGCGCCGCTCGCTGGGGGCGGACGGGGGCTGCGGGGCTCAGGCCAGGGCTCGGGGCCGAGCCGGGGAAGCAGCGGGGGCGGGGGCGAGGGCGGGGGCCCCGGAGGCCGACTCTGCCGGAGACCCACCCGGCGGCGGCGGGGTTAGGGGCTCGCTGCGCAGTGGCAAGCAAGTGTGCAAATTAAAGCCTTCCGGAGAGAGGGGAGGCGGCCGAGACCCGGCTGTGCTCTGAGCCTCTCAGCTCCCCAGCTCTCGGCTCCGAGTGGGGGGCGAGAAGGAAGGGGGGTTAGTTAAATGAAAATTTCCGGCTTTCACTGCAACTGGAGTGAGGGATCTTGCAACCAAAAGAAGAGGCGTGAGAGTACGAGTGGGATGTGTCGTCGGGAGTCCGCGGAGTTTCCAAACCCAGGGTCGCCCAGAGTTGGGGTTTTGACAGAGTGAGGCGGGGGGATCAGCAGTCTGTGATGTGGACGGATGGAAAAAACACAACCAACCAACCACAATTATGAGGGGCCGGTGGGGATGGTAAATACCAACACTTTCCAAGAAACTGAAAAATCAGAGCAAAAAATAACTCTTCTCTATTAAAAAAAAAAAAAAAATCTGGCAGGGCGCCTTGCAGAAAAGAAAATACTAATCTGTCCAAGCACTTTTCACTTTCAGCATGAGCTGCATTTGTTTTGTTTTCCTTCGCTTCCTTTCGGCCTCACAAAGCCCTATCTTTTCCTTTTGGACAGAGGATAGGATTTGGAAATTGTCAGGCACTCTGTGGTTAACGATCTACTTGAAGGGGCTCACCGGTTCACAATTATTAAGTGGTTAGCAATTGCTGAGGGTTCACTAAGGTATTTCTGGGGAGCTAAAAAGACTAAAATTTAATATAAATATTAGAATTGGAAGATAATAGACACACATACACACACACACAACAAAGAGAACGTGATTCAGTGGGTGCTCAGTTTAAATGCATTATTGGAATTCTGAAATTTGAAACCTTGTAAGAATGTACACTTTACCTGCTGGAAAACCTGAATACAATTATTGCAGGTGAAAATGAGATTTTGGACAAAAAAAAAGTCTTCAAGACCCTACAATGGAGTAAAAAAAAGCCTTTTTTTTTTTTTTTAAAGAATTCAGTGTTCTCTAAAGTCTGTATCTGTAGAATACTTGAAACCCCTTTAAACATCTTAAAGCAAAGTTTAAAAACATCTATTTATTTCAGAGCTCTGTGGAAAAATTGAAATCCAGCAAAATACTGTTTGAATTGGAAATATTACCTCTATAAATCTTTTGACTTTTTGAATTAAATCATGTTGCTAATGTCAGAATAAATCAAAATTTTGCCTTTATAAAATTTATTCTGTACTACAGTGTGAAGTAACAGGTTAGGTAAATAAAAATTGTTGCATTTCCATTAGCAAATATTTTGCAATGCATTATAGTAATGTGTTGTTGAATGATAAAAGTGGGTATTTGTGTTTCTTTATGCTTAAGATAATTCATAAAATACGTTTTGTGTTCAGGAGCATGTCTTCTAAAATTCAGTTTCTGAACAAAATTTGTAAAGATATCTATAACCTCATATAGGCTTAAGAAAACAAATTGTTAGATTTTGTATTTATATAAAATATTGGATCAGTACAAATCACTAATTAGACTTTAAACCAGAGATACAAATGAGAATCTTACATTTTTATAATTGCTACACTTATCAATGATTTTTAAAACAAGATTTACTTGTTGGTGACTAACACATTTATGTAATTTAGAAATAATTGTCAATAAATACTCATAGGAACCAGCAGGTGATTGCAAGAATTTATTTGGCTAAATAATTTGTTTAAAAAATAGTAAGACATAAATATCTTTAAAATTACGAGAAAAATGTCCTTTCTACACTGGGTTGTATTTTTAATTACTGAATTTGACAACAACCATAGATGGATTTGAAATTCTATGATTTAGATCACTAGATCACTTGTATGAGGTAGAAAGAAAGAAAAAAAGAAAGAAACTTTATTTAATTATATACACTGAATGTTTAACTCTATGTCATCTGCTTTCTCTGATACTGTTAATTTATCATTGTTCACTCTCTCTGGTTATGGTTCATATGAAATCCCAGTTGGTTAAAGCCTTAGACCAGGAAGTTTTACAATGGATTGTGTAAAATTAGTAAATACCAGATTGTTTTTGTTTATGGATAACTTCCTCTGTGGGTAACAGGTTATCATAACAAAATTTGTGCAAAGTTTATAAACTGTGAACCAAATTCAGACTCCTTTGTTTAGAAGTCTTTTATGAATGAATACATAGCATTCAAGAATAATGATTTGCATGCCATGTATCTGATATCCTAAAGTTGCAAATCATCTTACAGGTTTTTAAAAATTAGAATTCATGGATTTATCTTTAAATATGATGTTATAGCTTATACTGAAAATTTTCCTAGTGTCACATAAGAGATGCATTCTGTGTGTGAACACTTCATATCAAATATCTGTAAACTTTTGTTTTTCCCTAAAATAAAAATAAAATTTAAAGTTCTGCTCTATAATTTGTAATCTTGTTTAAGGACTAATTTATTTAAAATTAGTAATTTTATAATGTACATAGAATTCTAAATCACCTCTGATTTATGTTGGCTATTTGAATTTATAAAATGTATTTTCAAGAAACTTGGAAATAAGGTTTTGCTATAACCTACTACACAATAATTTTAATTGGAGTTCCACGTAAATGTATACTTTTAGTCTACAAAGATCTCCTGTTTATTGTTTTGATTAAAAAAACAACTTTTCTGGCTTAATAACTTCAAAATCAGTTACCCTTATCTTTAACTTGATTTATATGAGTATGTAAATGTTATCTTTATTGAGTAATTACTACGAAAAACTATAATTTTAACAGAAATAGTATAATGTAATGCAGTGCATTCTTTCTTCCCCAGGCATTTCCAAGATGTTTTCTTAGGTTGTCCCTTAAAATATTGAAAATGTACTCAATATCCTAGGAAAACTTAATTGTACTACCAACTTTTCCAATTGTAAAATTCTGAATTTTAAATGATTTTTAAATTCAATCTTCTAAATAAATTACTTCCTGTCCATTTGGAAATGACCTGGGGTTTTCTCTTTTCTTGTTGCACGTGATCTAGTGTACTGCACTGACACAGTGAAACTTGCAAAGATTTTGATATTTGCCATGAGGGGAAAAAATATATCAGGTAGTAGCTTAAAAATTTAAGAAGAAAAAACCAGACATTATTATTTTTTTTGAAACTTTCCATTTTCATGGGTCCTACTGTTCTATAATTATCCCTGGGCTCCCTCTGCAACATGTCAGTACTATGTTCATATTTGTGTAATTGTCATCATATTTTCTTTTTTTCCCTTTCGATAGATACTCATATCTTCTTTGTCCTGTGTGTGTGTGTGTGAATACCTGTATGTTCTTAGCATATTGTCGTGACATGTTCAAAGCGTGTTCTTAAGATCTTTCATCATCTATATTAGTATTATGAGTAATCAGAAAAATAACCATGGACATACACTTAGAATGAAATACCTACATTTTCTTTTGATTTATAGTGCCCTATCGTTTTCACTGATTTCTAGCATTTCTTTTCTAAGATAATACCAGCATCTCAACTGTTCCCGTGGCCTAACAATTATGTTGCCATAGCCGCTTTCCGTTGAGCTAAAAGGTGCGTCCGTGTTTTAGGTAGACTGTTCAGATGAAGCAGAGAAGGTACAACACAGTGAGGATCATCATGATAAAGTGGGGTCTGGGAGGTAGGAGGAAGGGCAAAGAAAGGCACCGGAGAGAAACTTCTGTGAATGGCCTGGCAGCAGGAGCAAGTGAAGAAAATACATGCCCAGATTCCCGGGTCAAGCGATGTAGCCTCTGGGCTCGAAGTACGGAGTGTCCATGCAACCTAATTCTTCTAGAATGAACAATGTTCTAGGTCTATCCTATTGTGCATTGAAATCTGTCTTCTTAAATGAGATTATATAATGTCTGTGTCTATATTCATGTAACTATTTTACCTTGTCTCATTATGGATTTTTCCCAAAAATAATATAGAATGGAATTCTTGGCAGGGTTCTTTGGATTTCTAGAAGAAAGTATCTAATCGCGTAGCTCTGTGGATCAGTTTTGCACAAATTGAAGAGCGAGTCCGATTTTTAAACCCTGTTATAAATTTGTTCAGTTACTCAGATCTTAGTGTCCTTAATACCTAGTATAGTGACTGGCAAGTATTTTATGTCAATAAATGTTAGTCAACGGGAAGTTGGCTTTAGACCCTTCATCCCTCTCCTTTGGGACTACTTCTTCCTATTTCCTTCAGGGAGATATATGATAATAATGTTTTATATAATGCCAGCAAAGTTGAAGGATCAGTGTGCTGATGTCCGGACTTCAGAACCGTTTCTCCTCTACCTGCAGTTCCCTTCCTCTTAGCCCTCTCCTCTAAATCCGATCATCTTTTTAAGGCCCATCTCTTAAAACCTAGGAGATTCCTTCAGCTGAATGATGTCCCTCCTGGCTCTGACTCCTTGAGGCCATCTGCTTTCTACTCCCCTTAAAAGCTCGATGCTCTGCTCTCCACCACCCTGAGCTCCCCAAGTGCGTCCACCGTGCCTTGTTCCCTTGGCCATGATCCAGCTCCTGGCTGTGCCATCTGGCCATAGTAGGTGGTCAGTGAAGGCAGCAATGGTTCTTGTCTCTCTGCATGAGTGTTATGGTATCAAGCAGGCACAGACTGACTGGAACAGCATGGCATAACTAGAGTAACACGTGAAAAGTTGAGGACAGTGTTCCGCTTAGCTTAAACAGGAAAGAACCAGGTCATCCTGTTACTTGGTGTGGATTTGTTATGTTTTCTCTTGTGTTGCAGATATTGGTCATTGAAAACATTTTTGTCTGAAAGAAAATGTGTTCAGATAAATTTCTAAATTTGTCTGAAAGGCATATTCTAAAATCTGACCTACGAGAAATATGCTTAGGTAATTTTCTGCATTGTCTTCCCCTGAGAATTCCAATTAAACGATTTTTCTTTAAAAAGAGCAAGTACTAAACTCTGAGGTAGATGAGACACTATAGAGCCCAGAACTGAGAAAGATTGCTAATTTTATTGAGCAATATCCTTATCATCTATGTGAGTGCATTTTAAAGGAGCGAATCCTTGATTTCTAAGCCAAGAACTTGTGTTTTATTACCCGTTCTTCCTCCACAGCAATGCTCACTGTACTCCTCAGTTACCAGTCATTTAAACTTTCTGACTTTCAGTGTCTATACCTATTTAATGGCTTTGCTAATCATTCAGGAAGATGTTACGAAAATAGTTTGGAGAGATGCAACAGAGAGTTTTATCTTCACGAGAGAAGATACGGAAAGGTAATTGAGGTTGCTCATCTGCGGGTCAGAAGACCTGAAATTTAACCTGAAGTTGGCCATTAACTACCTGTGTGACCTTGGGCAACACACTTCAGTGGCTGGACCTTAAGGTCTTTGTCAATAAAAAAGATGATTAGGCTCAACGATGGGTATAGCTGCTGTAGCTTGAAAGTGCTATCGTCTGGCACTGTCATTATACATCTGTTCTTAGAAATACCCTAAATAAGAATAGCGCCAGTGGATGGGACTCTGATGTTAGCAATCCAGAGAGGGTTCTGGACCTCAAATGTGAAATATAGCGGGGTTTCTCTAAGATAAGCCTCTGGATTTTCAAGACTGAATAGAAATGAAGACTTCTAGGAAAACATTAGAAAAATTCACCAGATAGGGAGAGAGGAGCCAGGTTTTTAATTACTTGGCTAAAACGAAATGTGATGGATTAAATTAATCAACGCTCATTAATAAAATATGATAAATAAATTACGACAGTACTCACAGAACCAGGATACTAAAGATTAGAAATCTTGGGTGATCACAGAAATTCTTCAAAGATATCATGAAGCATAATTTTGGGAGATGTGACATATCTGTAAACCATTGAAAATGTGGCAGCCAGCCTCCTGTGAGGCGGTGGGAAGTGAGGGGTTGGGGCGGGGGTGGGGGTGGTAAAAGGCAGCATGCTGTGAATCTGAGGGGCTCCAGCAATATCAGACATCCTGAGTACTGCTGACCCAAAGCCGTTATTAAAATGTGTGCAGAGGAACAGGCTGTTGCCTCTGTGTTCTTGTTTTCTACAACATTGGCCCATGTGCATGGTTGGTTTTAAGGTTTTCCCTAGATGTGCAGGGACATTTACGCAGTTTGAACCAGATGGATTAGAAGTTTGGCCACCAAGTGACCTTGGAGTAGGTTCTTAAACTTTCAGATCCCCAGTTTCCCTCACCCGTAGAGTAGGGATAAATTATCCACCATAATCTGGGCTGAGAATTCAGTCAGTGCCAAAGATGTGTATTTTGCATTTAACAGACCTTTAATAAATATTAATACACAATCGACATTCCTTTTCATGAAATCACATTTCCTAAGCTATCTCTTTTTAAAGACAGCTAACCCTTTGACTGACATGATTTTCTTTTTCAACTGGATTGAAACGTCTACCCATTGCAGGAAGAACAACCCCAGAAACAGAGCACACTCGAAATTATCTTAGGCTTTGACAAAACCACAACCGTCTATGGGTCTGTGAGGGATGGAGGAGAGAGTGGGTTGTCTCACCTGAGACCTTACCCCAGTACTGCTCAACCTCTTAGTCTGTACCTCCCTGTCTTCCTCACCCTCTTCTTTCCGTTTGGCTCTCTGTTCTTCCTTCCCACTGCTTTTGTGTGGCCCATATGTGCTGACATTTGTATTAAAAGCTATGCACTATGTTGCCTCCCTGCAAGAGCTCCCACCCCCTCCCCCATCACTCTCCCACAGTCCCTGGCTCCCACTTTTCTTGCTCTAAGAACTGTTTGTCGTCCTATCAGTCTCTTCTCTACCTTTCGGCCTTGTCTTCTTAGCTTAGCAGAAGTTTACTTGGACTTAGATGACGTTGTATTTCCTACCCCATACTCTCTCCGTAGAAACACGCGAGGGGCGCTACCCCACCTCCCCTACCCTTTTTTTTCTTTTCTTTTTCATCTTCCCAGGGATATTTCCACAGTTCATATCACTGCCCTCCAGTGTTGGACCCTCCAGGGTCACCCCGTTTCTCTCAGAATAAAATCTCCGTCTTGCCCTACACTGCCTTTTTCTGATTCTTCTCGTCGCTCTCCCCCTTGCTCCCTCTGTGGCAGCCACACTGGCCTCCTTACTGTTCCTCAAACTCACCGAGCACATTCCCATCTCTGAGGTTTGTGTTTGCTGTTCCCTCTGGCTGAAATGCTCTTCCACTCACACATCTGCACGGCTGTCTTCCTCACTTCCTTCAGGTCTCACTCAAACGTCATCAAAGGGACGTTCTCTGACCACCCTACATGAATTGCATCTACTCCCATCTCTATCTGTCTTATTTCACTTTTTTTCTTAGCACTCATTTCCCTCTGACACATTAGAGCTTTATTTATTTGTTTGTTTAGTATCGGTGTCCCCCCACCTCCAGAATGTAATCTACAGAAGAGCTTCAATTTTGTTTTATATTCTCTTGTATCACTGAAATAATCCCTTGGCACATAGTGGGCAATAAATATTTGTCAAATGAATGAATAAATGAGCTCTCCTCTTATCCAGGCTTACAACCAGCCAGTCCTTAGCTAGCTGATGGTTTATTAATTAAGAATAACTATCTATCTGCAAGAGCTCCTGCTATCTATCTATACATACCTTATCTATAATACATACCTTAGTGCAATCTGTCTAAATTTAGGTATTTTACACGCAACCAATATTCTGCTAGGGGGCTTCAGCTGGGATTGTTCACAAAGGTGTTCCTTAAGGATAATTTGATTCAACACCCCCCAGATAAGATTTTACCTAAAATCATTAAAATTATAGTTATTCAGTTAATCGAAATTACACTGGAATGTATGTCTTACACTGGAACGTGTATGTGATAAACGTGAGTTTTGTTCAAAATATTTGTCCCTCCTCATGTCAAGAGTGGGAAGCGGTTTGGAAGCCAGGGGTGGCCAGATTCATGTCTCAATCCATCATGCCTTTTTCCTACCGTATTCCTACTCCAGGTTCTCACATGCCAGGTGAGAGCCAGTGAGGGGGAGCATGGTGCTTAAAAAGTTGCAACACTGGAGCCAGGCTTTATTGATTCAAATCCAGGCCCTGCTGCTCAGTGGCTCTGTGTCCTTGGGTAAGTTACTTAACGTCTCTGAAACTCTGAAACAGGGTTCAGACTCCCCGCCTCCAGGGTCGTCCTGAGGATTTAATGAGTTAATCCATGCAAAGCACTTATGGGATTGGCCCATGGAAAGTACATATTAGCTATGATTATTACTAATATTCCTCCTGATAAAACAGCTGTCACTTCTTAGAGTTTTACTGTCCTTTTTCCTGGGCACCTGGCCCAGGATTCACTGCACAGTACTCTGTGTTCAATCGGTACAACCACCACACCCTTGGATCCCTTGCTGCTAGTGTTATAGGCTCCGTCTTCTCCCTTCCGACTTTTCTCTCACTCTCCCCCTCTCCTCCCTCCTTCCCTACGTCCTTCCTTCCCCCTCTTCCCTCCCATTCTCCTCATAAATCCTGCCTTTTCTTCCTTTCTTCTACACTTTCTCATACATTGTACGGTCTGTTCTGCATTAGCTCTCCCTGTCTTCTCCTCCATTCTCGTGCTGTTTCTGTTCTCATCCACAGAGGAAAGCTCTGGACGGGATGGAGCCGTCATGTCACCAGGAAGAGTCCCCAGAAGCAAATCTTTCGGAGCTCTCACTTCCTGGGTAGAATTTTGCTCCTTCGAGGGGCCTCTGCCTCTGTGATCTGAAGCCCTTTATCAAAGACTGCTTGCTGCTCAAGTGGATCAGAAATGCCATCTCAGCACTTTTAACCCATGTGTGGGTTATACCAGCAGCATCCAGTGCTTTAGAAAACACTGACGTGTCTTATCAACAATCATGGGCGAACCATAAAATCAACCATAACCAATTGTATTGCTTGCTGCTCCTAGGGGGCATGGATGAAATAATGTGGTTGCTTTGATGCCTAATAAAGTTCAATTCCAGTGATGGTGAGAATGTAGGAAGGAATGAAAGACATGTTCAGGGCAAATGTGTTTTTTTTTTTTTTTCCCTTGTTGCCTTATTAGATTAGGAACTCCTCGAGCAAAGGGACCATGTCTGCTGTCTTCATTTGTAATGTTTAGGACCAGTGCCCAGCTTAGTGCCTTATTCACAATATGTGCTCAGTCATTAAACACTCCCTGAATTTTTGCTTTCCAAGTACTAGACAAACGTGGTCAAAAATTCTGAGTACACAAAGGCTAAAAGAATGAATGACGTGCTGTATGTGCTTGTCATTCGGGTAGCTTTGTTTTTGTTTTTTTTTTAAAGATTTTATTTCTTTATTTGAGAGAGAGAGAATGAGAGAGAGAGAGCACGAGACTTGGGAGGGTCAGAGGGAGAAGCAGACTCCCTGCCGAGCAGGGAGCCCGATGCAGGACTTGATCCTGGGACTCCAGGATCATGACCTGAGCTGAAGGCAGTCGCTTAACCAACTGAGCCACCCAGGCACCCCTTGGGTAGCTTTGTAAAACATACAATTCTAAGCACTAAATTGTCAGACTGTTAAAAAAAATGATCACAAATCTCAATAGTCCCATAAACGTTTACGGCATATCTTTTGTGGCAATTATTACAGTAGACCCCCTTATTCATGGTTTCGCTTTCCACAGTTTTAATTACCTGCGGTCAGCCGTTGTCAGGAAGCAGATGATCCTCCTTTTGACCTATCCTCAGAAGTTCAAGAGTAGACTAATGCTAGGTCACGATGCCTTCGTCATTCACCTCACTTCCTCTCATCACGTAGACATTTTCTCATCTCACAATCATCACAAAAAGGGAGATGAGTACCATAAAAGAAGGTACTCTGAGAGAGAAAGGGAGACCACATTCACATAACTTTTATTGCAGTGTATTGTTATTATTGTTCTATTATATTATGAGTTACTATTGTTCATCTCTTACTGTGCCTACTTTATAAATTAAACTTTATCATAGGTATGTATGCATAGGAAAAACCAGTATATATGGGGTTTGGTTCTATCCGTGGTTTTAGGCATCCACTGGGCGTCTTGGAAAGTATCCCGAGTGGATAATGGGGGACTACTGTACTGTGAATTATAGTGATATAGAAATATATCTTAATTCTCTCTATTACTTGTTAAACTCCTTGGGGAATTAGTTTCTACTGTTGTGCTATACACATCATATGATTCTAATGCCTGTTTGGTGAGTAAATGATGAAATGGATGATTATACTTCCACTCATTCAGAATGTTCAAAGAGGTTTCACATAATTCAATGGTCTTATTAAGTAAAAGTTACTATCTATATAATATATATGGATTGACATTAAAATATAAAATTCTATAAGTCAAAATTACACCAAACAATATATTTTTTATGATTCAAAAGGCACTTCAAGTATCTTTAACTTACAAAATGAAGAGAAACCAATTGATTTCCTAAAAATATATCTTCATCTCTTGTTTTGGTCTACCAGTAGTTTACCATGACTTTTAAATAAATCTGCTTTGTCAAGTTGTCTAGTTGTATGGATTCTGAATAAAAAGCAATTTTATATTCTGGCTGGAAAGATTTTAGAAGGCTAAAAAGTACCTTGAGAAAGACAACATAACATAGAACCAAGGTGATGAAAATGATTATATTTTAATTTTTCTTTAATACATTTGTATCTCGACATATTATATTTCTAGACCAAAATGGTTTGTACATCTCTGTTGCTTGAGCAGGAGGAAATCATTATAATGAAAAGAGTTATTGAAAATGGTCCATGTTGTGTAATTCCCAGGATAAATGGGCTGAGTAGCAAATATTTCTGTTGTGAACTGTTTTATACTGAAATGTGCATTATTAAACCCATTTGTTGAGCACATTGAAAGATCGAATATCTTCCTAACTCGACACTGGAAAATGTTTATTTGCCATTCCTCTCCTTCCTCTGCTCTAATCTTGTTAGATATTGTTTCTGGGTTTTCTGGAATCCATCCATATTAGAGGGGGAAAAAAATCATAGCCGAAGAAACAAAAAAAACCCCAGAATTTACAATTTATAAACACATATTTTTAACAAGATCATAAGAAATTTAAAATAGCATACATAATAGAAACCGCATGTAGGAAAACATATAGAACGATGTGGTGGGTGACCATTTTTACACCATCATAACAACCCCATACATTTGAAGAACACAAAAACAGTAGTCATCAGGTTATAAGAATTTGAATGTAGCAAAGGAATGCTAGTGATCAAGATGGTTTGGAGGTGATGTGATGCCCTTTTGATTTTGTAAGTAGGTTACTTTATGCATACTGTGTACTGAAGTAATATACGTTTAACTATTGCCCTTTAAAACACTGTGTGTGCAATCAAGTTGTTTTTATTTCATTTAGAGTAATCATATGTGGGCTTGGTGCCCTGTTCCAATTACTTCCCCCCAAAACCCACCTCTGTTGAAAAAGCAATTGAGCACCAAAGATTAGAGTTGAAGGCACTAGCAACAGCTGGAGTGGAAGAAGCAGAAAGCAGTTTTCCTCTTTGACGATCCTTTTCTCCTCCAGTTAATGCCCATTATCTAGAGTCAAATCAAAAATAAAACATCCAGGTGTAGATTTACCTACTTCCTCATTCATTCAACAAATCCCTACTGCGTGCCTACCATGTGCCACCTCAGTACTCAGTGGGGGGACATGTTATAGAAAGTTGTTAAAGTGGCATTGGGCTTCTGGAGAGAGCTTGAAGTTCAAAATATAGAATTGGAAGTCAGATACATGGTGTAAGAAGTGCCTTTGAAGCAGATGAAAATTGAGGGAAGGTAAATGAAGAGACAGGTGTATGTTGAGATGCAGAGGAGATACGAGACCAGTTACATTCTTCAATTGCTTTGGGAAGTCTCTGCTATGAATGCTCCAGAGAAGATACAGGAGATTTTGAGGAGAGAGAATTATGTGTGTAGAGTTGTTGGGGAGATGTTCCCAGCACCGAGTCAGGGGATTGTCGGCGGCATTGTGGCACAATGGAAGCAAGCATGAGTGTGGAATGGTGAGCCGGAGTAGTCCCGGCTTTCCTCCAGCAATGCTCCTGGGCATACATGGAAACACTGGATAGCGTGTATGATGTGGTTTTGCCCACTGATGTCATGGGTCACAAGGATATGACAGGCGCCTAGGTGGAGAGGGCAATAATGGGCTGAGAAGAGAGCTCATGGATGGCTTAAACTATGAAGGATTTAGCATTTACTGAACTCAGCAGAAAGCAGGGAGAAGGCTGGGAAGGGGAGGAGTGCAGTGGTACAATTGGGGGCTGTGTATAAAAAGCAAATATTCCAAGTGCCTGTCGTGGTTAAATTCAGGGAATGATCCTGCTGGTGCATGGCTGAAGGAGGCTGGAGTTGGAGGACTGCAGGGAACAGGATCATGGGACTCGACAGCTGAGGTAACTGATGGGTCCCTAGCATGCATTTTGAAGTTGTCAGAAAGTGGTGATGAGGAATGAGGACATGGAGGAAGATCATAAGCCAGGTGCTGTATTCATTTAGAAAGATGGAAGTGGGTCTCATGCAAGTTCAGTAAACAACAGCTGTGGTGCCTCTAAGATGGTGGAACAGAGAACTGGTGTCAATTTTAAATGAGGAGGAAAAAGAAGTGGACAGTTGAGTAGTCCAAAAGTCTGAAGTCTGGGCTTGTAAATTACTGGAAGAAAAATCCCAAGAGGGCCAGAGCTTACCTTTTTTTTTTTTTTTAAAGATTTTATTTTTATTATTTATTTGACAGAGAGACACAGCGAGAGAGGGAACACAAGCGGGGGAGTGGGAGAGGGAGAAGCAGGCTCCCTGCAGAGCGGGGAGCCCGACGCGGGACTTGATCCCAGGACCCCGGGATCATGACCTGAGCTGAAGGCAGTCGCTTAACCGACTGAGCCACCCAGGCGCCCGGGCCAGAGCTTACTTTGAAGACATCCAAATACTATATACAATCAGCCACATTTTTTCTAGGTTCATTCAAATACATGTTAATTTATTAGTTGTTGATTTGATTATTCATCATTATGGATACTGTCTTGGGTAAGAAAAAGAAAACGATGTTATTTTATATTCTGCCTTGATTCCTTTCTGACACTTCTTTGGTTGTATTTTTTTCATGGTCTCTCAGCTTTAAAAATGTCAAATAGTGGGAGGGAGGATACGCTTTCCCAAATATCAGATACTCAAGGCTTTTTACATATATCAAAAATGAGATCCTGTTGGCGAGCCAACTAAACTAGAGAGTATGTTATTTTTCAAAGTAATCCTCTGTATCTGAAAGAAAAACACTGTATTAATCCTTTTTTCTTTCTAAATACCATAATTTATTTAATCTTACTTATATAATCATAGTCTTGGACTGGTTTTCAAAACCACCGTTATATTAAGTATGTAAAATACAACTGATATGATTATTGAAGTGTATACTTTTTGCATTAGAATGGAGAACACAAATTTTGATGAGTTTCCTGACATATGAACAAGTGCTCTGATAACTTTACAGACATATCAGTATATTCATAGATATTCTGATTATTGCAAAGCCAGTTTTTTTTTTTTTTTTTTGCATGGGTAGCTACCTAAATTGTTTACAAAGCATAGAGAATGCTATTTAAATCACAATATAATAAACCCCTTCCAAGGAACTTCTTTAGTAGGGGCAGCAGATCATAGCAGTAAAGGTTGTCGTTGACAAACACCTGTCCTTTATAGTTACGTGCTAAAAGGCAGGTGTTCTTACATTTATTATGCTTCTATTTTGCTTTCCATCACTACTATAACAAATGTTGATAATCTGAAAGATTTCATAGCACTAAGAGCAAACAAACCCTATTCATGCATTGTGATGAATTTATTACTTTTCATTCCTTATTTAAGTAAACCAAGTCCACGGAATTCGAAAGTAAGATATTACCACTTTCCTACTTTCCTGCCTGCCGTGTTAATTCTCCTTTGGAAGACAGTTGTCTTGCCTGCTGGATCCTTCTCTTAGTCTGACTCTGTTTGATATGAGATCAAAGGGCTTTCATTTTCTGTATCAATTAGGCTGGCTGTCTTGTCTCAATGAGATTAAGTAGCCTCTGGAGAGTAGTGACACCAGAACAGCCATAGATGAGCTGATGGTTAGCATACAATATGGCTGTCTTAATTCTTTCTAAATGATAGTTTGTCTAGTCTGATGTCTTTTTTTTATGGTTGTGTCTGAGGCTCATTTGTTCAGGGCAACCATGCAGCACACAGCAGACCTGATAATCAGTGATTTGAGTTTCTAAAAAGGCTGGAAAGACACATCAATTCTCTCGCAGGCTTAAGATATTTCCCCTACTTAGGCAAAGTCCAGCTTTCTGTGGTTGTTTCTTTTTTTGTTTTTTTTTTTTTTTTGGTAGGATACCAAGTACCCGAATATTTTACTCCAAATAAATTCTAAATCTTATACCCCGAATGGACCTCAAAGTTGCTTAAAGGAAGCATTATCAAAAGCATTTGTGGAGCTCCAGGCAAAGTTATATAAGCCCAGTGTTAGTCTTGCTATACAGAGATTTTTCTGTATCTAGAAGTTTGTGGTCTGCATTTTCCACTGTCATATTTAACCACCTTTTTTTTTTAAAAGATTTTATTTATTTATTTGAGAGAGAGAGAGAGAGAGAAGCAGACTCCCTGCTGAGCAGGGAGCCAGATGTGGCGCTCGATCCCGGGACTTGGAGATCAAGAACTGAGCAGAAGGCAGACGCTTAACCGACTGTGCCACCCAGGAGCCCCTTAACCAACTTTCTTGAGATGAGTATTTAATGATCTCGCTGGAGAAAGTGAAGCAATGTATTTAAAGGAGTAAACAACACACTGGTATTTATTAACAACATCCTCTCTCCACCTGTTCACTCTGTCTTTACTTTCAGAGATTTCCTCGCCAGCTGCTTTGTCAAGAAAAAAAGAGGTCGTCAGGCATCAACTCACCGACTTGGTCTTCCTCACCATCTTCAGATGTCTCTAGGCTTAAACCTATTCTTCCTTCTGCCCTCTTATCCCAGAAGAAAAACTTCTACCACTTTCCAAGTCTTGACCTTTACCCTGAGCCCTCAAAATCTGGCTTCCTCAGTATCTCCCCTCCTCTCATGTTTGTGACCCATCCTTTCTCTTCTGGGTACACATGTGCTCGAGACTCCACCAGACGTTAAAGAAATAAAAAACAGTGACAAAAACAACCATTCTTTCTTTAGCTCAACTTCCTTTTTTTCTGGGCTAATGCCTTACATTTCACCTTTTCATCATCAGATTCTCAAGAAAGAAGACTACATGACTTATTCTATTCATTAGGTCCTATTCTCTCTCTCTTTTTGAAAGATTTTATTTATTTATTTATTTATTTGATAGAGAGAGAGAGCACAAGCAGGGGAATCGGCAGGCAGAGGGAGAGGGAGAAGCAGGCTTCCTGCTGAGCAGGGAGCCCGATGTGGGGCTCGATGTGGGGCTCGATCCCAGGACCCTGGGATCATGACCTGAGTCAAAGGCAGATGCTTAACAACTGAGCCACCCAGGCGCCCCCTTTTTTTTTTTTTTTTTAACAATAAACACCATTAATCCATGACCGAAGATAAGAGGGAGGAAGATTTATTTGCCTTTCTAGGCTTTGATTTTCCTCAGATAGGACTCTAGCTCCTTGCCTTCTAGCGTGGAGCCATCTACTCAGCCACACTGGCCTGGTCTTGAAGCGATGCATGCAAGAAGCTTGCCCTGCTGGAGCTGCTCCTCCAGAAGACAAAAACAGGGAACGCTTTGCAGATTTGTTTGTCATCCTTGCTCAGGGATCTTCTCTGCATTGTTCTAATTTTAGTGTATGTGCTGCTGACGGGAGCACGGTCCCATTCTCTTTTTAATCCACTGCCGTCTGATTTCTGCGCTCACTGCTGCTGTCACCAGGGAGGGTAAGAACATTGAGTTACCATTCAATGGACACTGTCTACCTGCCTCTCTTGTCCATTTGCCACTAACGGTTAGTATTTCCATCAGGAAAGTCGTCTTCTCTTCTGAGCTCTGCTTTACTTCCTTCTCCTGGTCCCCCTTGTGTATCCTTCTAAGCGTTTTGCCTCTTCAATTATTTTTTGTTCCTCTGTCCATCCCTGAGAAGTTGGGGTTCTCTAGGGTTTGTTTCTTATCCTTTCTCCTCCTTTCCCTCCTTATCCCCCTCATCCCGAGGCAATCTCATGCTTTGGCCTGATTTCTTCTGCAGCCATAGATCTGTATCTCCAACTACTCATAGGAGTTCCCCTTGAGGCACCTCAAAATTCAGCACACAGTAAAGAACTGACGGGCATTCTCCCTACAAATTGTTCACACAGATTTCTTCTCCCTTTCTCCCTAGCTCAGCCAGAACCCCATCCTTCTCCCAGATGCCCAAGAGTGAACCGTGCCCCTCCCCTCACTTCCTTACTTCCTTTCAGTTCTACCTCCTGAGAAGCCGTCTCCTGCCCCTTCATTCTTCATTCCACTGCTCCAGTCTAGGTCAGAGCTCATCACTTCATACCTGGAAGGTTGCATCTAGGCTTTTCCTTAGTCATATTTCTACAACCAGATCGGATCACATCACTACCAGGATTAAGGACTGTTTTCAATTTCCATCTGCCTGCAGGATATGCTTTAGCCCAAACTCCTTAGTGCAGCATAAGATCCTCTTCAGAATGTAGCCAAGTCTGGTTTTCTATTTACTCTTTGGTCTCCCACCCCCATATGCCTTACACACTCCAGAATGTTCCCCATTTGTGCCTTCATAGCTAAGATCAAGGTGCTGCTTTCCCTGAAATATTCCTGTTTCTTCTCTCCTCTTTCTGCCTGGCAAATCCCGATTCCTCCTTTTATGTGAAGCTGCCGTGTAGCCTCCTTTCTATTCCACTAGTCTTTGCTGACCACAGCCTCCACCCCATTTCCCCCTCTTTCACAAAATGAATTGTTATGCCTTTGCTGTTCCAGAGCATTTTATGCAGGCTTCCACTTAAAGTCCTTGTCTCATTGTCTTATAGCTATTTTTCTGCTGCTCTGTCTCCTCTACCAGACTACCGTTCTTCTAAAGCCATGTTCACCTTTCCTGCTACGCCAAAGATGCTCACCAAACTCCAACTATGTCTTCAAGATAAAATAAAAAGCCTAAGTGGGACAACTGGGTGGCTCAGCCAGTAAAGTGTCCAGCTTTTTTTTTTAAGGTTTTATTTATTTATTTGAGAGAGAGAGAGAGGGAGAGAGAGAGAACGAGCAGTGGGGAGGGGCAGAGGGAGAGAGAGAGTGGATGCCCCGCTGAGCAGGGAGCCCAAGGAAGGGCTTGATCCCAGGACCCAGAGATCATGACCTGAGCTCAAAGCAGGCACTTAACCAATTGAGCCACCCAAGTACCCCAAGTGTCTGACTCTTGATTTCTGCTCAGGTAATGATCTCAGGGTCCTGGGATCAAGCCCCATGTGGGGCTCTGCGCTCAGCACGGAGTCGGCTGAAGACTCTCTCTCTCCCTCCCCCTCTGTCCCTCCCCCTACTTGTGCACGTATACACACTCTCTTTCAAATAAATAAATTAAGAAAGAAAGAAAGAAAGCAAGCCTTAGCTGACTGCCTCAGGTGGCATTAGGGTTCCTCTGTCTTGCCACAATTTTGTATTCATGTACTTTCCTACAGCACTTGTTATATTGAAGTTATGTGTTTACTTTTCCATTTCTTCCACTAGACTGAGAGTATCTCAAAGCAGGGACCTCATCCTATTCATCATTGCCATCCAAATGGCTAGCACAGTGCCCAGAACACAATAGGTACCAAGTAAATGTTTGTTAAATCAACTGTCACCCCCCTTAAGTCTTTATTACTTGTAGTGGAGTTATTTTTAGATGTGAATTGGTGCTTTTGTTTTGAACACGTATATAGGATATATTTTAAGCACCTATTAATTTTACTATGAATATTTCACCTACAATGACCACCACCTGTGTAGTAGATCATTGAAAAATCTCGATTGCTAAAGAAAGATCACATTACGTTGGTTGAAAACAACCTTGATTTATGGGAAACTGAGCCTCAGAGAGTGCTGAATTAAAAGAAAAACAGTGAGCACATAGAGTGATATAAAGCGCTTACTCATGGCATTGGAATGCCAATGAATATGTAACATTCCACAGGCTGGAGTTATTATTTTTTTATAATAATTATCAATCTCATCAATTAGAAAAGAGAAAATCAAATGGAAGGTAACTGAAGTTACTTAACAAATTTAGGCTAAAAACCAACTTAAAAAGCTATACTAAAAATCCCCTTAGTCTCAGAACCATAGTGTATCTATCTGCAGAGTGTCTTCCTATTAGAGCTTTCCCCATAATTGTCAAGTTATGGGACAGAAGAAAACATAATCTTATTTTTCAACAGCTGAGGTTGGTGTGAGGGTGAACTGGGGAAACCAGGAAACTATCAGGAAAACCTTTACCCTTGTGGATTCGCACAGATAATGTCTATTCACTTTATAACAATCAGTCAACATGGATAAGTCCCTGGGCTATAAGCTGGAGTATTGATCTGAGTGAGTCTGGCTTCAGAACTCTCATTTTCTATGCGCTAACAAACTGTGAGTTATTTTGTGAACGCTCTAGTACCTCTTTAGGTAGGTGATTTAAATCACTGATAATACAAATTAGTAGTTATGTTAATAAGATAACTCCACATTTTCTTTTAGCCTGGTGAGTCCTCTCAAAATAGGGCTGTTTCAGCCAAACCAGTACATCTACTCTCACTGTATTTTTCCCCTTTTCTTTTTCCCCCACCTTGAGTCAGGCTGTGGTACGTTATGGGTATTTCCATAAATTACCAACCCCTGTACATACATTTTTACTTAGCCCATATCCTGCTTCCTACACTCTTCTAAGTTTTATTCATGAATCACTCAAAATTTTACATTCCAGAAATTACACATTTACTTTTCAGTATATAACAGCCATTCTTCCTCCCTTATTTGAAATATTTTTTAACACTCGTTCTAAATGAACTCACCATGGCTCATCCTGGTTTGCATAATTATAGGTGGCTCTTATAAGTAATTATCAAGACTCTTTTTTTCTTTGTTTTTCCCTTGCTCATCCTTTTTATTTTTTGTACAGGGTGAGGGGCTGGGGGGAGTTCCCTCCTAGGGAGACGGCGCCTGGTGGTGAGGGCACTTCACAACTCATTAATTATCTATTGGGCATTGGCTCATTTAAAGAGTATTAGGCAGGTTGTTGGGATTTGAGACTGGAGGAACCAGGGTGGAAAGCAATTTGTCCGCATTAGAAACGAATCAAGATGGAGAGCCCTAGGCTCAGAGATGTGCCAGGCTTGCAAGAGGATTTTGGATTTGGGAGTTTTTAACAGCTTTTGAAAGATGAAGAAAGCACCCCTAGTATGCTAGAATTAGGAGGCAACGCTTCACATTTAAGAAGAATAAATTCAGCTTCACCCAATGAGATGAGATCTGGGAATTTACATAAAGAGGTAGTTTAGGCTAAAATTATAAGAAGCTTCTTGGGAATGAAAATATAACTGATTATGAAGTGTAGATGGAATGCTTGGGAGTTCATAATTGTCCTTTCCAGTCCATTAAAAAAATAAATAAATATGTTTAATAAAGATAGATTTATTTTTTTTATTTTTTAAAGATTTTTTTTATTTATTCATGAGAGACGGAGAGAGAGGCAGAGGGAGAAGCAGGCTCCCAAGGAGCAGGGAGCCCGATGCAGGACTCGATCCCAGCACCCTGGGATCATGACCTGAGCTGAAGGCAGATGCTTAACCATCTGAGCCACCCAGGCGCCCCAATAAAGATAGATTTAATAGGTAATTTTAATTATGGCTTTGAAAGAATTCAAACAATACAAAAGGGTTTACAATAAAAAGTAAATCCCCATCTTTCCCTTCCTAAGCATAGTCTCCTTTCCCCTCTCCCCTGGTTCCCTTTGCTGGACAAAACCACAATTATCTAGTTGTTATTTATCCTTCTGGAGAAAGTCTGTGCATTCACAAACATATATGTGTGTGAGTTATTCTTTATTTTGCCACATGAATGATAGCAAACTATATGCACTGTCTGCACCTTACTTTTTCCTCTGATTGATGTGTCTTAGAGATCTTTTCCTTAAGAGTCCAAAGAGAGCTGCCTTACGCTTTATAACCACTGCAAAATTTGATTAACCATTCCCTTCTGATGGACGTTCAGGTACTCTGCATTCTTCTGCTGTTACAAAACTATACTGCATCATAGTTGAGCAGAAAGAACAACGTGAAAACCTCCTGATGGGAGGGTTGGAGGCAGCGTAGGACAGAATGAACTGTTGTTCTCATAGGAACCAAACATTTTTAGGTTCTGCTTCTCTGTGTGCCTCATTGCCATGCATACATGGGGGAAAACACACAGGAGCTCTATGAGACGGCCACTCACTGTCGTTTTCCTACGAGGTCAGGCACATTTCCATTATGTGGAGTTATTATGTAAAGTATCCCAAGTCTTATGTGGCAGTGGGGGTACGTGTTAGGAATATACCTGAGTTATTTAAGGAGAGAGCTACATGTTGTGGAAAGAGCATTGGTTTGGGTCACAAGAATTTGGTTCAAGCCTCAACTCTGCCTTTTATTGGTGTGATAATCGAAGTCCTTTTAGTTTCTCCGAGCCTTATTTTCTTCTTCTGTAAAATGGAGGTAATAGTACCAACCTTGTGTTTCATAGATTTAATGAGATAAGGCTTATGAAGTGATTCTATAAACCAGTGGTTCTCAAACTTTAAAGAGTTTCTGGTTCAGAAGGTCTGGAGTGGACCTTGAGAATTTACATTTCTGATAAATTCTCATGTAATGATAATGCTGCCGGTCTAGGGACCAGAATTTTGAGAAACACTGACACAAGTCACTAAGAACTGATAGGTGGTGTTACAGTTTTTGTCACTACAGTTATTACCCAGGAAAGAACACTACCTTTACATGTGTCCTTAGAGAAGTGAGAGAGGTAATGGTAATCACTTTTGAATTAAAGTAAAAATTCTGCCTGTCGATCAATTACAGAAATCTCTAAAGAAATTGAACTTAATTGGGGGGGTGGATACTAAACACATAATTATGCACACTTTGAGTTTATTTAAATGTTCATGCACCTCTGAATTCACTGGTTAAGAGCACTTGACAGGAAGTGGAAGTATAAAAATAAAGAAGAAAGGCTCATCTCGTGGCGTTGCTGCCTTAACTGAGCACAGGAAGTCCTGGAAATCTTGCAAGACTGTCTGTTCCTTCATGATGTCTAGCCTGATTTTAAGACCCCAAAGAGTATTTTATGTTTGTATTTGTCAGGGTTCTCCAGAGAAACAGAACCCACTGGAGGGGAAAAAAAAAAAAAGTACACACACACACACACACACACACAGTTACTATAGCTGTAAGTTACTGTAACTGTGGGATCATTCTAGTCCGAGTCTGAGGGCCAGCAGAACCAACAGTGTAAGTTCCATTCCAAGCCCAAATCCAAAGGCAGGGGAAGACCAATGTTATGGCTCAAAGACAGGCAGAGAGAAAGAATTCCTTCTTAATTTTTTATTCTGTGTACGTCTTCAACAGACTGGACAAGACCCACCCACAATGGGGAAGGCAACCAAGCTTTACTCAGTTTACCAATTCAAATGTTAGTCTTACCCAGAGACACCCTCACAGGCACACCCAGAAGTACTGTTGAACCAAGTATCTGGGCACCCTGAGGCCCGTTGAAGTGGACACATAAAATTAACCATCAAAACGCCGTTGAGGGATGTCTGAAATGAGCCAGTTTCAGTGTGCTTATCAAGGTTTTCCAGTCCACATTGCCGCTTCAAAACACTTGAAGTTTCGAAGAGCACAAACATCAACCGTGGCTATGTGTGTAGTTAGTTTCATATTCTAGTTGTCACACAACTTATGGCAAAACTTTTCAGTGGACTACTTATAGCTAAAACTCAAAATATTCTTGTAAAAACAGAAAATTTTAGGTAATGATAGTTGCTATCATCAATGCCGTCACCGTTACTGCATTTATTATAAGAAAGGTGATGCCAACAGGTCTATCTGCCAGTCTATAAACGCTGTTGAGTATTTAATTATATGTTAAGAATAATTCAGAATCATCGATTTATTGTCACAAATGTGTAGGAATCTAGACATTCAGCTTTTAGCACTGACATATTGCCTTCTGAAAATCACCATAGACATTCTGCTCTCCAGTCCCTTCTCAACTAATAAATACAACCTGTGGAAAAAGAGACATACCACAGTACATTCCTGGGACCCCAAGAGACAAACAGTAAAATATTTTAGAAGACAAATATTAAAATTAATGAGATAGTCACAAACGTTTGGAGGTAAATTCATGAGTGATGAAGCAAAATTTTCAAACCACAGCACAGTAGGAAGAAAATGTTGAGATTATGTGTGAATAATGCTTTTGCGAAGATGGCATATTACTGTGGTGGGTTTCCTTGCTTTCTGTCTCACTGATTCCCTTCTTGACATTGTACAGATATTTCCTTTGTAATACAGAAACTCCCTTACAGAATCTTTTTCCACAGCTGGCTTTCATCACTACTTGATAGGTACCTAAATATTTCAGTTTCTTCCACTTTATTTTCCTTTAACAATAACTGCTGCCCAATCAAATCATTCATCTTTTCCCCTGTGTGAGTATTTGAGATCTTGAATGAGTGTTTATGAAGCACCATTTGGAATCACCTATTTTCTCTTGTTTGGCATTTTCATATGCCCTTGGTCTCAATTACACTTGGAAGTCTGAATTAAGTTTGTTTAACCATTTAAAAATTTTGAGTTCAAAATTTATTGTGGACTTTTTTTTTGTCTTTCCCTATAGAAACTACTGTGTGTAAATAAAGACTAACCTTAAAACCTAAGACTTATTTTGTAACTTGTATAATAGATCTTGCACATTTATAAACACTATTGAGACATATGGCACAGAAAAACAAATATTATGCTTTAAAATGTCTACAAATGATAATAACAACTAACATTTATTTTCTATTTACTATGAAGTGGGTGCATGACCAAGTTCTTCATGTGCATTAATTTACTTCATCTTTGCATCAACCCTAGAAGTTAGGAATTTTATTAAGTGCTTTCTTGCCCTTGGTGTGTAGGGAGATTTCAGGATTAGTCTAAGAGTTTGAGTTGAACTTCTGGTATTTGTAACCCAAGGAGCATTCATTTATGTAAACATGATACATGTTATTATGTACACAGAGGTCATTATGGGTGTGTAAAACAGAGTATATCCTGGGCAAGGGGAGATCAGATTGAAAAGGCCTGTGCTCTATCTGTCCCATACCCATTTACATTGATTAAATTTAAAAATTCCTAGAGGAACCTCACAGGAGAAGAAAAGCAAAGCAAAAACCTAACAAGGATTGGGGCCAGGAAGCCAACTTGCAAGGATTTTACTGACATGGGTCCATGGCAAGACCTTGACTTTAAGAAAATCTGAAGGCAGAATAAACATAAATATGACTTAAAAACCAAAGACTATTAAAAGATAAACAATAAAATGTCTCCCTATCATTCTTACCATTCATTTGACCAATTCTTACCCAGTCTTTACCATTAGTAACCCCTGTCCTTAATTTCCTATGTAAATTTCCATAGTTTCTTTAAGCATATACAAGCAAAAACAAATAGGTTTTTCTTTCTCTTCATTTGCTTACAAAGACAGCATATTTTAATACCATTCTGCACCTTGTTTTTTGTTTGTATGTTTATCTTGGGCTTCTTTTCCTATTGGTATAAAGAAAGTTTCCTGACTCTTTTTTAAGGTTGTTTAATTTTCTATGATACAGATATATTATCATGTATTTACCAGTTACAACCAGCTGGGTTGTTTCTAATCTTTGGCTATTACAAACAATGCTACAGTGAATAACTTTGCATCAAAGTCATTTCTCACCTGTGCACGAATATCTGCACGATAAATTCCTCCAAAAGTGTTTCTGAGTCTTTCGTGGCTTTTGTTAATTTGAAAGTGACCACTTAACTATCCTCTCTGAGCTGTACCTCAGTGGGAGAAAGGATGTGTATGTGTAGAGCTAAAAAGAGCTATAACACCGTAGGGACCAAGCCATAGGAACCCCCTAAGAGAGCCTAACCCAGGAAGAAGAGCCATATTTCTGTTGCCTTTCAGGGGAAGCATGAGTATAGGTCCTAAAAGTTGCTGAGTGGTGACACTGGAGTGGAGATACTGGCCTGAGTGAAGCACAGGGATGTCGTTCAAATGGGAAGCCAGACGTACTGTGGGCTGCTGAGGCTTGAGCAGAACTTTGCTAAGATTAGCGACTCCAGCAGTGCAGGTGGCCCTGGGCAAAGGAAGGCACATGTTCTTAGATTTTTTCACATGGTACTAACAAGCTCATGAAAGCCATAATACTATGAAGTCTGGTGATATTTGGGTAATAAATGCTTAGACAAGGTCTTGAAGAATAGAAAGGTATTAACAGAGATTTTCTCTGGAAGTACAGGGTAAGAAGTTGGCATCACACTTTGCCCATGTCTTCATGTTAATAAATGTTAATCAACTCTGTTGAGAATTGATATGTATCTTCCCTGTTTTTTTTAATATAGGTATATATATTTATCCACATAAATAATTTTTATTACATAAATAGGATATTTCTGCATATATCTATTATTTTATACTTGTCTGTTTTTATTTTAAATACATATTTTGGAGATGTTTCTGAGTTAGTATATAAAGATCACCTTCAACCTTTTTAAATGATGCATTTATTTGACCATTCCTGATTTTGGGGTATTACAAACAATGCTGTATGTAGTAAATGCCTTTGTACTTCTCTCTTGGCGTATACTATATGTGGGTGCTTCTTAAAGACTGATACTTAGACATAGAAATCCTGGATGAAGGGGGTGCATGTCTAGAATTATGGAGGATACCGCCATGCCGGCTTCTAAAAAAGGCTTCACTAGTTTACTCTTGTGCCAAACAGTATAGAAGAGACCGTTTGTTCACAATCTTAATACTATTAGACCTTATCAATCTTTTAAAATTATGCCAATTAGGGGCGCCTGGGTGGCTCAGTCGGTTAAGCGACTGCCTTTGGCTCAGGTCATGATCCTGGAGTCCCGGGATCGAGTCCCGCATCGGGCTCCCTGCTCGGCGGGGAGTCTGCTTCTCCCTCTGACCCTCCCCCTTCTCGTGCTCTCTGTCTCTCATTCTCTCTCTCAAATAAATAAATAAAATCTTTAAAAAAAAAATTATGCCAATTATATTTTTAAAATTACATCACATTATTGTTTTAACATTTCCTAGGTTAGTAGTGATGTTGAACTTTTTTTCACATGCTTCATTTGTATTACTTCTATAAATTGCTTATTTCCTTTGCCTATTTTTCTAGTAGGTAGTTGTCTTAATTTGAAGAAGTACATTATGTTCTGTTATGTTGGTTATGTTTGTAGCAAGTGTTTTCATCTGCTCTTTGTCATTTAACTTTGTACTTGTCTTTATCTAGTAAGACTCTATTAGTTGCATCCTGGTTTGTTCAGCTACTGTAACAAGATACCACGGAGTGGGTGTCTTATAAACAACAGAAATGTATTTCTCACAGTTCTGGAAGCTGGAAAGTCCAAGATCAGAGTGCCAGCATGGTCAGGGGAAGGCCCTCTTCCTGGCTCATAGCTGGACCCTTTGAGCTGTGTACTCTCTTGCAGGAAGGGGCAAAGGATCTCTCTGGATCCTCTTTTTTTGTAAGGGCATTAACTACATTCATGAGGGCTTTACCTTCATGAACTAATCACTTCCTAAAGGACCAGCCTCCTAATACTATCATCTTTGGGGAGTTAGGATTTCCACATATGAATTTGGAGGGGGACACAAACATTCAGAACACAGCCTTTTACTCCCTGCTCCCCAAAATTCATGTCCTTCTCATATGCAGAGTACATGCATTCCATCCCAATAGCCCAGGAGTCTTAACTTGTTCCAGCATCAACTCAAAAGTCTAAGTCCAAAATCTCATCTAAATATCATCTGAATTAGATATGTGAGACAGTCCTCTTTGGACAAATTGCTCTCCAGCTATGAACCTATGAAACCAAATAATACACGCTTCCAAAGTATAAGGAAGGGACAGGAATGGGATAGACATTTCCATTCCAAAAGGGAGAAATAGGAAAGAAGAAATGGGTAATAATTTCTCAGCACGTCCAAAACCTTAAAGCACAATAGGGCAGAGGTCCCACCTTCTGGACACACTGGGGTGGAAGTTGGGCCTCCATGGCTCCAAGTGGTTCTGCCCTCCACAGCTTTGCTGGGTGCAGCCCACACAGCAGCTCTCATAGGCTGGAGTCCCACGTCTGCCCCTCCCTCTCTGGGGCTGGGGTCATTGCCCTAGGACTCAGCTGGTCATTGCTCTAGACAGATTTCTCTGCAGTGGCCCCTCCCCTGAGCCTGCTGCTCTGGGAGGCTCCATCCTTTCAAATCTATGGGAGATGGCCATGGTCCCACTGGCTGATGGCTAGTGGCTATGTCATGGTGTGCCATACTTTGTGACTCCTAGTCATAGAAGAAGGAGAATAAGCTAAGTTAGAGTAAGACAAGATGGAGTCACAGTGGCCAAGTGAACTCCCATATTAGTTGTCAACTTTGGATATAGGACTTTGAGTGTGCCTCTATAGATAAGCTGTGTGACTGATAGATAAGTAAAACTTATTAGGAAAGGTCCATGGAGAGACTTGGGTGAGACCGAGTGCACTGAGCTGATACGGCAAAGACCATCGGGCAGAACCGTTACACCCTACTCAGAGGACCCTTAAAAGAAGCAGCTGTCTAGCAGCAGCTGGAGGGCTGACCGGCCTCCCATGCTGTATGTATCCACAGCTGCTCCACTCAGGCACTGCCAGAGGCTCTGCAGGCACAGAGGACCACCTGACTGCCATCTAGGCTAACACTTGTTGCAGGACCTACGATGGGGCCCGTGTCTCCCCGATCATGTTGTGATGCCTCCTTCCCAGATCTTCAGAGTGGTTCACTAATTCCCACCTAACTTTTCTTTTTTTTTTTCTTTTTTCTTTTGACTTATTTATTTATTTGAGAGAGCGAGAATGAGAGAGAGAGAGAGTACATGAGATGGGGGAGGGTTAGAGGGAGAAGCAGGCTCCTCGCAGAGCAGGGAGCCCGATGCGGGACTCAATCCAGGGACTCCAGGATCATGACCTGAGCCGAAGGCAGTCGCTCAACCAACTGAGCCACCCAGGCGCCCCCACCTAACTTTTCTTGTGTGACTAACTTCTGTGATAAAGTTGTGCAATAAACTGTATGATTCATGAATTTAATGTTGACGCTACATGGGTATTTGAAACATGTCTCAATCCTGTGATTCTTACCTGGCCTTGCCATTCACCCTGCTTCAGGTGAGGGTACTCTGATCTCTATAGGGGCTCTGCCAGGGTTTACTACCTATGCTTTCTGGTGGGACAGCCCCCTGGGCCCCCTTCCACAGCACCTGGAGGTTAAGGGGTGCAACTCAGGCTTTTAGGGGAGCACAGCCAGCACTGTGAGGCAGACAGTGCCCCTCGTTTGAAAGAGATCTGCCCCAGAGACCCTTGAACTCTGGACCTGTGGAGTTAGGGCAAGTCTGGAACTGCCTTCAGGTCATTCTTCTACTGTCTTGAACAATAAGTCCTGGCTTCTGTTTGGAAGGACCACCAATCTGCCAACTGTCTTGATGAATAGCTCTTATCTTCTGTTGAGATGGTCCATCCACACCAATTTCCTTATCAAATTTGGCCACACTTTGTGTTCTCTCCCAAACAAGCTTTCTTATTTCTTTTTTTTTTTTAAGATTTTATTTATTATTTATTTGTCAGAGAGAGAGAGAGCACAAGCAGGGGGAGTGGCAAGCAGAGGGAGAAGTAGGCTCCCCACCAAGCAAGGAGCCCGATGTGGGACTCAATCCCAGGACCCCGGGATCATGATGTGAGCTGAAAGCAGACACTGAACCGACTGAGCCACCAAGGCATCCCAGTTTTCTTATTTCTTTCAAAATGGATAGGCTGAGAATTTTCCAAATTTTAAAATTCTGCATTCTTTTTGATTAATAATTCCACCTTTAAATCATTTCTCTTTTTGAATTTTACTAAAAACATTCAAAGAAACCAGGCTGCTCCTTCAACACTTTGCTTAGAAATTTCTTCACCAAATATCTACTTTTCATTGCTTACAAATTCTACCTTCCACAAAACACTAGGACAGGGACACAATTTAGTTAAGCTCTTATCCACGTTATAACAAAGATCACTTTTTCTAGAGTTAACACAAGCATGTTCCTCATTTCTGTCTGAGACCTCAACAGGATGACCTTTATTATCCATGTTTCTACCAACATTCTGCTAACAACTACTTGGGTATTCTCTCTCTACAGCTTTCCTCCTCTTCTTTTTATTTTTTTAAAATATTTTATTTTTAAGTTATCTCTACATCCAACCTGGGGCTCGAACTCAAAACCCCGAGATCAAGAGCTGCATGCTCTACTGACTGAGCCAGCCAGGTGCCCCTACAGCTTTCCTCTTCTGAGCTCTTGCCAGACTTGCTCTTTACAGTCCATTCATAGCAATGTAGGCTTTCTCTCGTACGCACTTCAAAACTCTTTCAGCCTTTGCCCATTATCCAGTTCCAAAGCTGCTTGCACATTTTTAGGTATTTGTTACAGTAGCAACTCCATTTTAGGATGAATTTTCTGTCTTAGTCTATTTTGGGCTGCTATTACAAAATACCATAGACTGAGTAGCTTATAAACAATAGGAACCGTTGCTGACAGTTCTAGAGGCTGTAAGTCCAAGATCAGGGTACCAGCATGGTCAGGTGAGGGCTCTCTTCTGGGTCACACATTTCTCCTTGTATTTTCACAGGGTGGAAGGCGCTAGGGAGCTCCGTGGGATCTCTTTTGTTCATTTTATTTATGTATTTATTTTTATTAATAACCTTAGATTAGATATAGTTGAAGTAAGTAATAAAGAACTAGAAGATGGGTAGGGGAAAAAAATCTAAAACAGCATGGAGTAAAAAAGAATGGAATATAAAAAATAATGGAATAAGAAATATAGGAGGCAGAGTGAAAATGTCTAACTTTCTAAGGTGACTAATGGGTGACTAATGGGGCAGGAGAAGCAACCTTGTTGCAAGAGAAGGAACCAGGAAGAAATCATGTCTGAAAATGTTCAAAACCAATGCACATTACTCAGGAAGTTCTTGGAATGACAGCAGGATAAATGCTTAGAAAACTGTGTCTAGGTACATCTTAGTAAAACTTTGAAAATAAAAGGCAATTAAAAAAAATCTTAGCAGTCAGAAGTGGGCCAAAATACATATTACCTTTAAAGGAACAAAAATTATGATAACTGAATTCTCAACAGAAACACTGGACTACAAAAAATATATGGAATGATGTCTTCAAAGTGTTGGGGAGAAAATGCCAGTCTAGAATTCTATGCCCAGTGAAAATACCCTTTAAAAATAAAAGTGAAGTAAGTCATTTTCAGACAAATAAAAATTGAGAGTACATGCCACCAGCTGTCTTACATTAAACAGGAAAAAACCCTCCCAGATAATAACATATAGAAGCAGAGGATTGGGCAAAAGCACACAAACAAATAAAATAAATAAAATGTAACAGATAGGGGTGCCTGGGTGACTCAGTCAGTTAAGCAGCTCAGGACATAATCTCAGGGCCCTAGGATAGAGCCCCACATCGGGATTGTGCTCAGCGGGGAGTCAGCTTAAGGATTCTCCCTTTCTCCCTCAGGTCCTCACCCCGCTTCCACACACACACTCTCTCTCTCTAAAATAAATAAATGAAACTTTTAAAAAATTTAAAAAATAAAATTTAACAGATAAAGTTTTTTTCTGAAAAGAAACCTGTTCTAGAGGATAAAATTCAAAAGGAATTTGGGAAGAAGGCTTATGGCTTGGTAAATTTGAAAAATAAAGGTTTATTTTGTTGAGCAAGCTTCTAAATTATGCCTGATTGTTATTACTAAAGTCTAGTTCCACATTCTCCAGGATGGATCACATGTCAGGCCATGAAACAGGTCTCAATAAATTTAAGAAAATGGAAATCATATCAAGCATCTTTTCTGACTACAATGGTATGAGACTAGAAATTAATTACAAGAAAAAATCTAGAAAAAATGCAAACACATGGAAGCTAAACAACATGCTACAACAACCAATGGGTTAACAAAAAAATCAGAGGAAATCCAAAAATACATGAAGAAAATAGAAAATGAAGACAGAGTGGTCCAAAATATTTGGAATGTAGCCAAAGCAGTTCAAAGAGGCAAGTTTATAGAAAGAAGAAAAATATAGAAATAAAAAAAACTCAATGAAACAACCTAAAATTTCATCTAAAGGAACTAGAAAATGAAGAACAAAGCCCAAAGCTAGTAGTAGAAAGGAAATAGTAAAGACTAGAGTGAATATAAATGAAATAGAGACTAAAAGCAAGCAAACAAACAATATAAAATACCATGAAACCAAGAACTGGTTCTTTAAAAAGATAAAATTGATAAACATCTAGCCAGACTCATCAACAAAAAAGAGACAGACTCAGATAAATAAAATCAAAAATGAAGGAGAAGAAATAACAATTGATGTCCAGAAATACAAAGGATTTTAAGAGAATATTATGAAAAATTACATGCCAACAAATTGGACAACCTAGAAGAAATGGATAAATTTCCTAGCAACATACAATCTTCCAAAACGGAATCAGGAAGAAACAGAAAATTTGAACAAACTGATTACTAGTAATGAAATTGAATTGGTAATAATAAAAAAAAAAAACTCCCAACAAACAAAAGTCCAAGACCAGATGGCTTCACAGGTGAATTCTACTGAACATTTATAGAAGAGCTAATGCCTATTCTTCTCAGACTATTTTAAAAAATGGAAGAAGGAAAACTTCCAAATTTATCCTATGAGGCTGGCTTTACTCTGATACCAAAACCAAAGACATGACAAAAAAGAAAGGTGCAGGCCAATATCTTGAATGAACATAGATACAAAAGTCCTCAACAAATATTAGCAAATCAAATTCAACAGTACATTAAAAGGATCATTCACCACAATCAAGTGGGATTTATTCTAGGGATGCAAAGGTGGTTCAATATTTGCAAATCAATCCATGTGATACATCACATTAACAAGAGGATGGATAAAAACCATATAATAATCTCAATAGATGCAGAAAAAGCATTTGACAAAACAACATCTGTCCATGATAAAAACTCTCAACAAACTGGGTTTTGAGGGAATATACCTCAATATAATAAAGGCCATATATGAAAACCCCAGAGCTAACATCATACTCAGGGGTAAAAAAACTGAAGACTTTTCCTGTAAGATCAGGAATAAGACAAGGATGTCCACTCTCACCACTTTTATTCAACATAGTACTGGAAGTCCTAGACAAGAAAAAGAAATAAAAGACATTGAATTGATAAGGAAGAAATAAAACTGCCACTATTTGCAGATGATGTGATACTATATATAGAAAACCCTAAAGACTCCACACAAAAAAAACCCTATTAGAATTAATAAATGAATACAGTAAAGTTGCAGGATACAAAATCATTATACTGAAATCTGTTCTGCTTCTATACACTAGTAACAGAGTAGCAGAAGGAGAAATTAAGAAAACAATCCCATTTACAATTGCACCAAAAGAAATAAAATATCTAGGAATAAATGAAACCAAGCAGATGAAAGACTTGTATTCTGAACACTGTAAGACATTGATGAAGGAAATTGAAGACAACACAAAGAAATGGAAAGATAAACATTCTCATGGATTGGAAGAATTGATATAATTAAAATGTCCATATTACCCCAAGCAAAGCATTTTTCACAGATCTAGGACAAATAACCCTAAAATTTGTGTGGAGCCACAAAAGGCCTCGACAGCTAAAGCAATCTTGAGAAAGAAGAACAAAGCTGGAGGCATCACAATCCCAGATTTCAAGATACACTGCAAAGCTATAGTAATCAAAACAGTATGTGGTACTGGAGCAAAAATAGTAACAGATCAGTGGAACAGAATATCTTTATCCTGTTGCCCAGAAAAAACTCCATGCCTACATGGTCAATTAATCTATGACAAACGAGGCAAGATTATACAATGGGGAAAAGACAATCTTTTCAATAAATGGTGCAGGAAAAACTGGGCAGCTACATCCAAAAGAGGGAAACTGGACCACTTTAATACCATACACAAGTATAAACCCAAAATGGATTAAAAACCTAAATGTGAGACCTAAAGCCATAAAAATTCTAAAAGAAAACATAGCAGTGGTCTCTTGGATGTTGCCCTTAGCAACATTTTTATGAATATGTCTCCTCAGGCAAAAGAAACAGAAGCAAAAACAAACTATTAGGACTACATGAAAATAAAAGGTTTTGCACAGCAATGGAAACCATCAATAAAACTAAAATGTAACCTAGTGAATGGGAGAAGAAATTTGCAAATGATATTTCTAATAAGGGGTTAATATACAAAATATATTTAAAAAACTTACACAACCCAACACAAAAAAACAAAATCCAATTAAAAAATAGGCAGAGGACATGAATAGACTTTTTTTTTCAAAGAGGACATGCAGATGGCCAACAGACACATGAAAAGATGCTCAACATCACTAATCATCAGGAAAATGCAAATCAAAACCACAATGAGATATCATCTTACACCTGTCAGAATGGCTAGTATCAGAGAGACAAGAAATAACAAGTGATGGTGAGGATGTGGAGAAAAGGGAACTCTCGTGCACTGTTGGTGGGAATGTAAATCAGTGCAGCCACTTTGGAAAACAGTGTAGAGGTTCCTCAAAAAACTAAAAATAGAAATACCTTATGATCTAGGTAATTCTACTACTGGATATTTATCCAAAGAAAACTAACACTAATTTGAAAAGATATATGCACCTTTATATTTATTGCAGCATTATTTATAATAACCAAGATATGGAAGCAACCTAACCATCTATTGATAGATGAATGGATAAAGAATACACACACACACACACACACACACAGAGAAATATTACTGAGCCATCAAAAAGCACAAAATCTTGTCATTTGTAGCAACATGGCTGGATCTAGAGGATAGTATTATGCTAAGTGAAATGTTAGAGAAAAAGACAAATACTATATGATTTCATTTATATGTGGAATCTAAGAAACAAAACGAACAATAAAACAGATTCTTTTTTTTTAGAGAGAGAGAGTGAACAGGATGGGGGGGAGGGGCAGAAGGAGAAGGGGAGAATCCCAAGCAGGCTGACCTGGGGCTCAACTCCATGCCCCTGAGATCATGACCTAAGGGGAAATCCAGAGTCAGATGTTTAACCAACTAAGCTATCCAGACACCCCTAAAACAGATTATTAAATACAGAGAACAAACTAGCAGTTGCCAGAGGGGAGGTGGGTGGGGAAATGGGTGAAATAGATAAAGGCGATTAAAAAGTACAAACTTCCAGTTATAAAATAAGTAAGTCACGAAGATGGAAAGTACAGGATAGGAAATAGAGTCAATAATAATTGTAACAATGTGGGGTGCCTGGGTGGCTTAGATGGTTAAGCGGCCAACTCTTGATTTCAGCTCAGGTCATGATCTCAGGATCCTGAGATCGAGCCCTGAGTGGGGCTCCATGCTGGGCATGGAGCCTGCTTAATACTCTCTCTCTCTCTCTCTCTACCTCTCCCCCACCCCCACCCTGTTTACACTCTCCCTCTCTCGGAAAAAAAAAAAAAGAATAAATAACCGTAATAATGCTGTATGGTGACAGACGGTGACTATGCTTATTGTAGTGAGCATTAGTAATGTATAGAATTGTAGAATCAATATGTTGAACACCTGAAACTAACATAACATTGTATGTTGATTATACTTCAATAATAAAAATATCTAGTTCCACTGAAAACAAGTATATATAATATAGTAAGCTAACATAAAATACATTAGAAAACTTTAAGTGATGTCAGTGTTGTAAATGATCTACTGAATTGAAAAATGTATGCCTATAGCAGTACCTGATTGGGATTACATATGCAGATTTGGACATGTTCAATGAGACAAAGCAGGCAAACTTACATAAGCTTCAGTTTTATCTAGTTACTACGATCGTTAAATCCTTTGCTCTCATGGAACTTCAAAACTGGCAAAAGAACAAAGTTAGAACTTAACAGTGCTGCTATTTTTAATCAGTCATGTGTTCCAAATACATTAATTGCATACCAACTCTTTAAGTATGCTTGGCTAAGAGACAGAACATTGTGTTTTAAAAATAAAGCAGTTTCCCGAATGTCTACTTTTCATACATGTAATCCATGTGTAGATTTTATTGCACATTGATCATGGATGTGATACATCCACAATAGGAAGTGAAGAAATACAATAGTCAGTATTTGTCCTTCTCCACATTTGATCCTGTTTTGCACTGATAGGCTCTTTTCAATGGAGCACTGTTTTATGTGTGTGGAGGGGCTTATCCCTCTCTCCGAAACCAAATAACAAAGAAAGTAACAGAGATAAAGGGTCAAATTACCAGGTTTGAATAAAGTCACGGAGGGGAGAATCTAGGAAAGATGGAGAGCAGAAGCAGTTGCTATGTTTAAATCAGGACTTAGAAAACAAAACCAGATTTGCCAAGTCAAGGTCAGAAGCATGTAGTAATTAGTAAAGTAAGACAAGTTAAGGGAAACAGTGCAACAAAGGATAGGCAGATTGCAGGAAGAGTGGGTTTTAGGGAGTTTAATAATTCTTGTATCTCCCAACTGACCTCACCTATCAGAGAAGCCCTTATATGGTCAACCCATGTGTTTCTCTGAATACACATAATAGTATGGTCCATGAAAACCAGCCATCTGTTGCAAGTCAACAGAGTGTTTCTGAGCCACCATATGAAGGTATATTTCTTGATTGATTGTATTAGTAGTGATGATACATTTTGGAGGGATAAAGTGTCACTTGGAATAGCATTGTGAGCACCTGGTACATGGCTTGGTAAAACAATTGACCAGAATTAGCTATTGGTCTATATTCAAGGTCATTGGACAGAATAAAACATCAGCTTTGACCAGTTATAGGTCAAAGTCTTGACCTGGGTTTCAGTAGCACCCTTCTTTAATCTACTGAACTAACTTGCCATAGACAGATTGTGGCCAAAGTTGTGCATACAGAACCAAGGGAAAGGGAATTTTCTGGGTCTTCATTTTTAAAATTCAGTTCTGAAATCTTATCTCAGGCTTTTCTTTTTAGTCAAGGCAAAAAAGAGGAGGGTGAGGGAACATCCTTTACACTTGTTCCTGAGTATTGTGTAATCAGTGATAAGATTTCTTTGGGAAAAATCAAACTTTATGTATTGTAATAGGTTATCTATTCTTGTGGGTATAAAGCAGTTCCATTTAACCTCTTTCAAGTTATCACTTGGATTTTCTAAATCTGGGGTTTCTATGAAGGGCCAGATAATAAATATTTTAGTTTTTGTGGGTCACACCATCTCTGTGACAACTATGTAACTGTGCTGAGTAAATGTAGCCATAGACAGTATGTAAATGATTGAGCATGGCTATGTTCCAATAAAACTTTATTTACAAAAACAGGTGACAGACTGGATTTGGCTCTGTTTGCTGACCCCTGCGTTAGAGTTCTTAAAGGTTGTTGTATTTAGGAAATTGAAAACATCAATTTGCTTTTGATGATCATAATAGCTAGCATTCATTGGACACTATGTGCCAGGTTCTGTTCTGAAATGTTCATGAATTCATTTAATCTCCATACTGATTTTCTTTCTATAGGTTAACTAACCTGTCTAAAATCTCAGACTCAGCAGGTAGTGAAGCAGGGATTTGCATCTTAACAGTTTAATTTCGGAGTCTGAATTTTTAACTGTGAAAAGTAACTATTACCCAGGAGACAGTTAACCCTTTTCCAGTATCACCTTATTATTTTGCACTGGGCAAAGACTGGCAGGTGAGCTTACCTCAGAGTTCCTGAATTGCCCACCCGGCTGCTTTACTCCCACTTCGGGATTGGTTGGCCCTAGTTCACCAGACTGCAGCTTCCCTAGTGGATAGCACAGGAGAAAGGATGCGGGTCAGGCCACATCCCTCTGTGCTGCCCCCACTCTATTCCTCACAACATGTCCCATGAGCTTGTAGAGGTGCATTAAAATCGTCAGGAAGTCTTGGTGTGAGTATGGGATTTCTGACTTAAGGGGGCAATATGTGGAACTGTATATTACATGGGTCTATTCCTATAGCCCAAAGGAAAAGCATTAAAAAAAGACAAACCTTTTACGTGGGAGCCCTGGATTAGAAACACCCTAGTTTTTCACTTCACTCCCTAATTTTGAGACTCCTCTCCTCTTCAAGGAGCTTCTTTCTTCAAAACTGCTCAGTCTGAATCCTCATTCACTTGTTTTTTTTGAGAAATTTCACACTCCACCCACAGAGCATGGTCTGGAGCTTGGTTCCATCTCCCTGTCTCACACTCCAGGCCATGTGAGGAATCCAGTAACCCATCAGGATTCCATCAATAGCTTCTGCCTTCTGACTGAGAACCAATAGGGCTCAGCCAATGGAGAGCCTGGAGAGTGAGGACAGGATGTGCATTCCCTGGCTCCCTCCCTTCAAATTAGCTGAGACGGTCAGTTTTACGTGTCAATTTAGCTATAATTTCCCAGTTATTTAATCAAATACTTATCTAGGCTTTGCTGTGACAGCATTTTTTAGATGTGATTAAAGTCTATAATTAAATAGACTCTATGTAAGGAAGATTCTCCTAGGTAATCTGGGCAGGCCTGACTCAGTCACTTCAGCACTTAAGAGCAGAAGTGAGGCTACCCAGAAGATCAAATTCTGTCCGTGGACAGGAGCTTCATTCTGTGTCTGAGAGTTCCAGCCTGCCTTTCCTGAAGACCTATTATACCCATTTTGGCCTGGCCTTGCTAGTCTCCACAATTACATAAGCCAATTCCTTGGTATTTAATGTCTTACTGTTTCTCTCCTACTAGTTCTGTTTCTCTGGTTGAATCCTGACTGATACAGTAGCCTTGAGTTGGCTGTGTCTCTTAACCAAAGACCAATGCTCCTGTCAAGTGACTGGCTCTAGATGACTCTCTCTCCTTCCTGTTCTGCAACTGCTTCTGGGCTAAGGGCGGCAACAGCCCAAGTTACTGAATCATTACTATAAGTTTGCATACCCCATACTTGTACATAATCCCTTTGTAAGTCACTTGCACCCAAATCAACCTATTTTGAGCATGTTGTTTCCTCTTGGGACCTAAGTGATACATCCACTAATAAGAACACTTTAATTAGAAAACAATAATCAAATGCACTAATCCATTTTTTTGAGATATTATCAAGTGCCTATTATGAGCTGGCCAAGTGCAAAGCTCAAGGAATATGATGGTTAATAGAAACAACATCGTCTGTGTCTTCATGAGCTTATAGTTTGGAGGGGGAGGGAGACAAATCAACAAATAATGATTGTTTGTGTAGGAAATTCTACAGGAGGGAAAGGATAGCACACTATGAGAGTGCAGGGGAGGGGCTCCTAACCCAATACTGAGTTGAGGCATCTGGGAAAACTTCCTGGAGGAAGAGATATCCAAGCTGAAGCCTGAAGTCAGAGAAAAAATGAGCTAGGCAAAGGGAGGTGTGGGGTATATGTGTATGGTGGGGAGAAGTGTTTCAGAAAAGGGAGTAACATGTGCAAAGTCCTAGAGTCCTAAGAGGGCTTGGCTTCTTTAAAACCCTGAGGGTCATTGGGTATAGAGGGGAGATAGTACAGGTTGCAGAAGCAAGCAGCAGCCAGATCACGAAGAACCTTGCTTTCATGTTAAAGAAGGGCTTCAGGCCTGGGGATGCTGTAATCAGAAAGATCATTCCGCAGTGCAGGAAAAAATACTGAAGGGGTGAGGCTGGAGTCCTAGAGACGATAGTGCCTTGCATCATGGCAGGGGCTAGTCCAGAGAAAGAGAAAACGGTAGATTTTGAGAGATGCTTATAAAGTAGATTCAACTGATCTCAAGGAAAGATGGGATTTGGGCTCTGGGGGGTGGGGAAGGTGAAGGAAAAAGAAGAGTTAAAGTGTCCCTTAGTTTTCAGCATTGGCTGGATGACTGATGGTACAGTGTCTGGGATAGGAAACACAGTTCCAGGAGAAGAGAATGAGGTTAGTTATGAACATGTTGAATTTGAGGAACCTGTGAGATATGTAGGGGGAGGATGAGTAGCAGGATATACAGGTCTGAAGCCCAGAAGAGAGTTTTGCACAAGAAATAAAAATGTGAGATTCATTAGTAAGTAGATGATCGTCGATCCTATGGGATTGATTGAGAAATTTTAGGGAAAGAACATAAAGTGAGAAAGAGTAGGGTCACAGACCAAAGCAAGGAATGATATATTTGGACGGATGGTGAAGAAAGGATCCTACAAAGGAGTCTGAAGAGCAGGAGAGAGAGAAAAAAACCACGAGAAGGGGAATACTCCTGAAATCTGAGAAGGGAGTGTTTCAGGCAATTTTTAGATAAAAGTGGAGCAAGAAGGGTCTGGAAATTGTATTAGGGAATGAGGAAGACATTGCCCCCTCCTTCAAACCTGGATGGAGTGGGGCAAAAGTATAACTTCTACTGGAAAGACAGCAGAGGTGTAGCCTCCTCACGGGAGAACCACATCTTAATTAAGTCAGGGTGGTACACATTCTGAGAAAAGAGTGGGTTTTCCTTTATTACAGAAGGGATTTCCAGAAGATGTAGTTGTAAGTTTGGACAAAATGCCCAGAGAGGCATGGAGATGTGTTCGTGGGGTCCATTCCTCCTACCACCAGCACAGTGTTCTTAACATACCAGCAAGACAAAAGCACCATCTCTCTGAATAATAATATCCAGGCATATGGATGACAGTCAGCCAGACATGAAGGACTCCATGACAGTGACCAATGGGGTCAATAAGTAAGAAGCAGTATTTTGCAAAATAAAACTAATCTGAAATACATAGGTTTAATGTGACAAGCTCCATAAGCTGCTATATATATATATATATATATATATATGTAGTGATTCAGTGATTCCCAAATAACAGATCAAGAAAAAATTTTCCCTGATTTGGGCAAAATGACAAAAATGCAAATAATGTAGTGAATTTTGCAATAATGATGATTATTATTTCAATTCAATAATGGCTGAATATATTCAATTTTAATAGTTCTTTACTCTTAAGTTATATTATTCCTTCATTTTTTGGTTGTTAAAATTGGTTCTTTTATGAAACGATGGTAATAATAAATGACAATTTATCTAAATGATCTTTTTTGGTAAGATAAAATAGTGGCAACCTATTGATTTTACTGGTCTTTGAAAACTCCAAATCTGGAAACTGCTCATCAGTTTCTACACTTGTGAATATTTTTTTTTTCAGTGTGATATAATTTGTTCATACTAATTAGGAATTAGGAAGATAGGACTAAAATGTTACTTGACTTAATAGACTTCTTGTCAGCTGCCAAGTAACATCCACTAACATTCCCTTTGGAACACAGTTTGGGGAAGCTAGTGGTTGTATGAGAACTCTAAGAACAAAGGATTTTGCATTCAATTACACTTGGTAAGCCTTGCATACCAAATCTATCTCCTGTGTGTCATAATGTATGTATCACATGAAAGACTAAGAAATCCTGGAGTCAAGAAATCAATTAAATTTTGTTTAATGGATGAACAAACAAATCTGTTTGTTGCAGGAACATTTTGTCTGGCACACCTAATTAACATCTCCTGGAATAATCTTCTGTCAAGGCCAGTTTATTCTTAACTGTATTTGCATATATAGGAAATCCAATCAAAGCTGAAGCCTATTGAAGTACAATTTCATTTGTTTTTAATTATATCATACTGATTTTTCAATACCTCAGTCTGTTGGGCATGCTCAAAAATAACAATAGCAAATATTTATGTGGCATTTACCATGTTTTAGGCACTATTCTAAGCACTTTTGGATGTTAACTCATTCATTCTTCAAAATTGCCTATAAGGTAATTACTATTATTATCCCCATTTTATGGATGAAGGTACTGAGCCACAGAGGGGTTGTATCGCTTGTCCAAGATCATACAGTTTGGCTCAGAGCTCAAGTCTTTGGCCACTCTGCTGGGCTGCTCTCTCATGGGCTCCTTATAGCTGGCATGGTCTGTCAAAACTCAATTTATGGCTGCATGTTTGGATTGGCCACTTATAGACTTGTCTGAAGAATGAATGATGGATTGAGGTGCTCTGAAACTATTCAGCAAGGGTTCACCTGACCAGGATTGACTGTTTCTTATGCTTGGTCCCACCACAAGACGTCATGAACTTTCCACAGACTTTGGAAATAGTAAGAGCCCAGGGTGAATCCTCTTTGAAAGGAGTCACCAAGGTATGGACTGACCACACTTCTGAGGAACCATGGACTCACGGGGAGAGTCTACCTCCAGTCTCTCTGGAAGGAGTCGGCTAGGATGGACTAACATCTTGGTCAGGATTTACTCTGGGAGAGGCTCTGGTTTCAAGGCTCTTGTCACAAAGGCTTCTGGGAAGTGGTTAGATTAGTGCTGGCTAGTGGCTGAGGCTGGGGTGGTGGGCAGAGCTGGTGGGAGGGGGGACAGAGAACTGCTGACCCCTAATTGGGCCTCCTCCCCAATTCTCTGTTGAATTCTTAGGCTGTCATATGCAAATAACCTTTCATTAGAGAAAAATAACATTCTGCTTTTGTGCTTCTTAAGAAACTGCTCACATAAAACCAGTGACTCAGTTGTCCTCCACTGAAATAATTATTTGCCACTAGTAGAAGGTCTGTAAACCTTCAGTACTAATTTAAGTCCAAGATTGTTCTGCTCCTGTGTGTTGTGGCCAAATTATATTGGGAAAAACACTTCCAAGTACCTCTGGATACCTTCAAAGTTCATCCTGTGTTTCAACCATAATCAGTTTTTTTTTTTTTTTAAAGCATACCAAAGCCAATCCCCTTGGGGTGGGAAGGGGTGATTGAAATATTGAATTTAAAGAAATTAAAGCAAGAAGTAAATCTTAAGAAAGTAAGTAGAGAGGAGTTGAAATTAAAGTCAGACCTTTGACCAGCAGACATAGTTTTAACAAAACCATATAACAGTTAGTTACACAAAATCAAAGGGAACTTACAAATATAAGTAGTAAATCTATTTGGCTAATTTGGGGTGTAACCAGGCATAGGAGGTGAGAGAGCATATTTGTCTGTTCCTAAGACATTAGCAGCCAAGTCCAAGGATGGGGGGCACGAAAATGCTCTTCTATGAGGGGGTAGTTTCTTGCTGTTTCCTGAAAGAAAACTTTTCTTCCTGTTATATTTTTGCCCCTTTCCCACTAAACTGACAGAAGAAATTTCAATTTTATCACAAGAGGAGATGGTCATCCTAGAAATCAAATGGTAGGGTGTCTTTGAAATTGCTTGACAAATCATATTAAGATACAAGCACTTCGCTTATTCAGAGATGCAGCAAAATATTTGGGGGCCCAAACTGGTTCATAGGCCATTCGCTGATCAGCTTCTATGTCAGAGGAATTCAAGCTTTGGAGAAAAGTCCCATGTAGTATTCTTTTGGGTTGCCGGTTTGTTTTTACTAGTAATTGCACATTAAAACTCCACTTTGTTTCACTTAACAGATGACATGTGAGACCGTAGATGACAAAAGACAGATTATCAAGGGAAGTTATGGAAAATCCTTCTAAACTATTTTAAGAAAAGAAAGATCTTAAACCAGGAGTAATTAAACCCAGCCGGGCCTAAAGTCAAGATGCACAGACTACATAGTGGAATCATCTCTAGCCTTATAATTAAATGATTTTGTGGTTCCACTTAGTCTTTCATTCAGAAATGAGTCTATTGTTTGATAAAGCAAAATAGAACAGAAAAATCTTTTTTTTTTTAAAGATTTTATTTATTTGAGAGAGAGAATGAGAGAGAGAGAGAGCTTGAGATGGGGGAGGGTCAGAGGGAGAAGCAGATTCCCCGCTGAGCAGGGAGCCCGACGCGGGACTCGATCCCGGGACTCCAGGATCATGACCCAAGCCGAAGGCAGTCGCCCAACCAACTGAGCCACCCAGGCGCCCCAGAACAGAAAAATCTTAACTATTAGTGGATAAATTATGGTCGACAATAGATTATTTTCTTAATGAACTGTGTTCTTGTACAAATGCAGGATAAAGAATGCACGTAAATGTCTCAAACCACATATCCATGTCTTATTCTCTGAATAGCTTTATAGCATATTTAGTGCCTTTGGGTATTTATTTAATTCTGCTTCATTTTTAGATAAGGGTATATATATATATATATATATATAACAGTGGCTTAATAGCTTAACAAGGATTTTATATGCAGAGAAAAAATGCCAAGAGGGCATTGCAGGCATTGGTTTTGCTCATTCTCCGAGACCCAGTTGGAAGGTCACCATCACAGGAAGCTTTCTCAGCTTTACTAATGCAAAGTCAACTGTTGCCTCTTCTCTGCTCCCACAGCACTTAGTCTAGACCTCCCCCATAGCAGATGTCTATTACTTTAGTGTAATTATTTGCTTCCCTTTAAGCTGGGAACGTCTCAGAAGCACAGAACTTGCTTATTTCATGATGACGTCTCCAGCATCTGGTAGAGTATGTGGCAATCAGTAGGTACACCTTCATTACCATGGGCCCAAGGTCTTTTCAATGGGAAGTGAATGGAGAAACTACATGTGGCTTGCAGATACAGCTGTAAACAGGCTGACGCTGTTTGAAACTTCTTTTCTGCCTTTAAACTTTTGTCTGGTACCTCTGTCCAAAAGTCTGCCCAACCTTGATTTTTAAAATTATTTTATTTATTTATTTATTTATTTACTTATTTATTTATTTAAGAGAGAGAGAGAGAGAGAACGCATGTGTATGCAAGTGGGGGGGTGGGAAGGAGAGGGACAAGCAGAGTCCCGCGCTGACCAAGAGCCCATTGCAGGGAGCTCCATCTCATGCAGGACCCTGAGATCATGACCTGAGTGGAAACCAAGAGTCACATGCTTGACTGAGCCATGCAGGCACCCTGCAACCCTGATTTTTATGCATGATCTTATTTAATCTTCTAGTGTGCCAAAACTCCCAGAGGATGGTTCAACACTTTGGTTATGCGAAATTGTATTATACCGAACTCAACTGGAGGTTAGGGCGCTGTAGGAGAAAATTCAGAAATCTCTGGAGTTTATATAAAGACTTGGATGTAAGAGTTAACCAGTTTCCACCTGCCCAACGATAGTGCAGTGCACCTTTATAGTTACCTCATCCCACTCTCTGTAGGGCTATGACTGGGCAGTCTTCCTGCCATCTAGTTTTTAACTTAATTTATTGTGTTTTAAAAAACAACCACTTGATTGAGATATAATTCATGTCTATACACTTCATTTAAAGTGTACAATTCAATGGTTTTTAGTATATTCATAGATTTGTGCAGCCAACACTACTAATTCCAGAATACTTTCATCATCTCCCCCCCCCAAAACTCTGTACCAATTGCTAGTTATTCCCTATTTCTCACCAACCCCTACCCCCCAGCCCTAGGCAACCACTAACTTATTTTCTGGTTTTATATATTTTATATGTATTTATATATTTGCCTATTAGGGACATTTCATATAAATGGAATCATACAATATCTGGTCTTTTGTGTTGGGCTTCTTTCATCTAGCATTTTCAAAAGTCATCTATGTTGTACATGCATTATTACTTTATCCCTTTTTACTGCTAAGTAATATTCCATTGTTTGCATATACCACATTTTATTTATCCATTCATTAGTTGATGGATTTTTGGGTTGTTTCCACTTGTTGGCTGTTATGAATAGTGCTGCTATGAACATTCCCATGAAAGTTTTTATGTGGACATATGTTTTCATTTCTCTTGAATGTATACCAAAGTGTGGAATTGTTGGAATACATGGTAACTCTATGTTTAACATTTTGAGGAGCTGCTGTTCTGTTTTTCTTTTCTTTTAAAGATTTTATTTATTTACTTGTCAGAGAAAGAGAGCACAAGCAGGCAGAGCAGGCAGAGGGAGAAACAGGCTCCCCACTGAGCAGGGAGCCTGATACAGGACTCGAACCCAGGACCCTGGGACCATGACCTGAGCCAAAGGCAGACGCTTAACCGACTGAGCCACCCAGGTGTCTCTGCCCTTCTCTTTTTCAAAATGGCTGCACCATTTTAGACTGCCTCTGGCAATTATGAGACTTCAGTTTTCCCACATCCCCACAACACTTGCTGTTGTCTTTTTGATTATAGCCAACCTAGTGGGTTGTAAAGTGGTAACTCATTGTGGTTTTGAGTTTTATTTATCATGGCTAATGATGTTGAACATTTTCTCATGTGCTTATTGGCCATTTGTGTATCTTCTATGGAAAAATGTCTATTCAGATATTCTGCACATTTTAAAATGAAGTTATTTCATTATTGAGTTGTAAGAGTTCTTTATATATTCTAGGTATAAGTCCTTAACAAGTATACAATTTGCAAATATTTTCTCCCATTTTGTGGGTTTTCTTTTCACTTTTTTTGATGTAACTTTGGCAACACAAGTTTTTCATTTTGATGTAATTCAACTTATCTATTTTTTTTTTCTTTTATTGCCTGTGCTTTTGGTATCAAACCTAAGAAACTGTGGTCTTCTTTAAGGTCATGAAAATTTAGGCCTTTTTAATGAAGAGTTTTATAGTTTTAGCTCTTATGTTTATTTTTTAAAATCTATTTTGAGTTAATTTTTGTATACAATGTGAGACAAAAGTCCAACTTCCTTATTTTGCATGTGGATATCCAGTTGTCTCAGACCCATTTGTTGCAAACATTATTCTTTCCCTACTGAATTGTCTTGACAATTAAATGACTGTGAATGCAAGGCTTTATTTCTGGACTCTAAATTCTATTCCATTGATCTATATGTCTGTCTTTATGCCAATACCATCCTTATTTTATTATTGTAGCTTTATAGTAAGTTTTAAAATTGGCAAGTGTGAGTCCTCCAACTTTGTTCTTCTACTTCAAGATATTTTTTTTGCCTATTCTGGATCACTAGGATTTCCCTATGAATTTCAGGATCAGTTTTTTAATATCTGTAAAGAAACCACTTGGGGTTTTGATAAAGATTGAATTGAACCTGTAAGTCAATTTGGGGAGCATTACCAATGAATAAGAGTGTATCCATCTAATCCATGAAAATTACACATCTTTTCATTTATTTACATTGTCTATTGTTTCTTTCACAATGTTTCATAGTTTCCACAATACAAGTTTTACACTTCCTTTCTTAAGTTTATTTCTAAGTGTTTTATTCTTTTGATGCTATAGTAGATGGAGCTGTTTTTTTGTGATGCCTATAGCTTTGCTTTCCTTTTTCAAGGTTTCTTTGGCTATTTGGGGTCTTTTGTGGTTCCATACAAATTTTAGAATTGTTTGTTCTAGTTCTGTGAAAAATGCTATTGGTATTTTGATATGGATTGCATTAAATGTGTAGGTCACTATGGGTAGTAAAGACATTTTAAAAATATTTGTTCTTCCAGTCTATGAACATGGAATGTCTTTCCATTTCACAATAGCCAAACTGTGGAAAGAGCCAAGATTTGTGTTGTCTTCAATTTCTTTCATCAGCATTTTATAGTTTTCAGAGTACAGGTCCCTCACCCTTTGGTAGGTTTATTCCTAATAAGATATTATTTTTGGTGCAATGTAAATGGAGTTGTTTTCTTAATTTCTCTTTCTGCTCCTTCATTATTGGTGTATAGAGATGCAACAAATTCCTGTACATTGATTTTGTATCCTGTGATTTTACTGAATTTGTGTGTCAGTTCTAGCAGTTTTTTTGGTGGAGTCATTAGGGTTTTCTATATATAGTATCCTGTCATACTGCAAATAGTGGAAGTTTTAATTCTTCCTTACCAATTTAGATATCTTTTATTTATTTTGTTTGATTGCTGCATCTAGGACTTCTAGTACTATGTTGAATAAAAGTGATGAGAGTGGACATCATTGTCTTGTTCCTGACCTTAGGGGAAAAAGCTCTGTTTTTCCCCATTAAGAATAATGTCAGCTGGGGGTTTTCCATATATAACCTTTATTATGTTGAGGTATGTTCCCTCTAAACCTACTTTGTTCAAGGTTTTTATCATGAATAGATGTTGTACTTTGTCAAATGTTTTTTCTCCATCTATTTAAATGATCATATGGTTCTTATCCTTTCTTTTATTAAAGTGGTGTATCATGTTGATTGATTTGCAAATATTGAACCACCCTAGCAACTTAGGAATAAATCCTACTTGATGGTGCTGAGTGTATTTTTAAAAAATATTTTATTTATGTATTTGTTTATTTATTTATTTGAGAGAGAGAGAGAGAGAGAGCATGAGCTGGGGGAGGGACAAAGGGATAAGGAGAGAATGTCATGCAGATTCCTCACTGAGTGCAGAGTCCGTCATGGGGCTTGATCCCACTACCCCAAGATCATGACCTGAGCCAAAATCAAGAGCCAGACACTTAACCGACTGAGCCACCCAGGAGCCCCGTGAATGATTTTTTTAATGTATTGCTGAATTTGTTTTGCTAGTATTTTGTTGAGGATTTCTGCATCTATGTTCATCAGGGGTATTGGCCTGTAGTTCTCTTTTTTAGTGATGGTTTTGGGTATCAGAGTAACGCCAGCCTCATAGGAGAAATTTGGAAGTATTCCTTCCTCTTCCATTTTTTAGAATAGTTTGAGAAGAATAGGCATTAACTCTTCTTTAAATGTTCAGTAGAATTCACCTGTGAAGCCATTGGGTCCTAGACTTCTGTTTGTTGGGAGTTTTTTTGATTACTGATTCAATTTTTTACCGGTTATCAGTCTGTTCAAATTTTCTATTTTTTTCTGTTTCAATTTTGGTAGTTTATATGTTTCTAGGAATTTATCCATTTCTTCCAAGTTGTCCAATTAGTTGGCATATAGTTTTTCATAATATTCTCTTAAAATTGTATTTCTGTGGTGTTGGTTTTTATTTCTCCTATTTGTGATTTTATTTATTTGAGTCCTTTCTCTTTTTGTCTTGATAAGTCTGGTTAGAAGTTCATCAATTTTATTGATTTTTTCCAAAGAACTAGCTCCTGGTTTCATCAATCTGTTCTATTGTTTTTTTTAGTTTTGGTATCATTTATTTCTGCTCTAATCTTTATTATTTCCTTTCTTTTGCTGGTTTTAGGTTTTGTTTATTCTTCTTTTTCTAGCTCCTTTAGGTGTAAGATTAGGTTGTTTATTTGAGTTTTTTTGTTTGTTTGGTTGGGTTTTTTTGCTTCTTGATGTAGACATGTATTTGATAAACTTTCCTCTTAGAATCACTTTTGCTATATCTCAAAGGTTTTGGACTGTTGTGTTTTCATTTTCATTAGTTTCCTTGTACTTTTTAATTTCTTCTTTTATTTTCTGGCTGGCCCAGTCATTGTTTAGTAGCGTGTTATTTAACCTTCATGTATTTGTGGTCTTTCCAGATTTTTTTTGATGGTTGTATTCTATTTTTATAGGATTGGTGATTAGAAAAGATGCATGGTATGACTTCAATCTTGTTGAATTTGTTAAGGTTTTTTTGTGGGCTAATATATGATCTATTCTAGAGAATGTTCCATGTGTCCTGGAAAAGAATGTGTATTCTGTTGTTTTAGGATGGAATGTTTTGAATACATCTGTTAAATCCATCTGGTCCAGTGTGTCATTCAAAGCCATTGTTTCTTTGTTGAGTTTTTGTTTAATCTCTCCATTGATATAAGTGGGGTGCTAAAGTCTCATGCTATTACTATATTATTATCAATTGGTTCCTTATGTTTGTTATTAACTGTTATATGTATTTGGGTGCCCCTATGTTGGGTGCATAAATATTTACTGTTGTTAAATCCTGTTGGATTGTCCTCACTATTATTATATAGTGTCCTTCTTTGTCTTGTGTTACAGTCTTTGTTTTAAAAGTCTATTTTATCCAATATAAGTATAGTTACTCTGGCTTTCTTTTGCCATTTGCATGATCGATGGTTCTCCTTCCTCTCACTTTCAATCTGCAGGTGTCTTTAGGTCTAAAATGAGTAGTCTTAGAGGCAGCATATAGATGGGTCTTGTTTTTTTTTTTTTTTAAGATTTTATTTATTTGAGAGAGAGAGAATGAGAGACAGAGAGCATGAGAGGGAGGAGGGTCAGAGGGAGAAGCAGACTCCCTGCTGAGCAGGGAGCCTGATGTGGGACTCGATCCCGGGACTCCAGGATCGTGACCTGAGCTGAAGGCAGTCGCTTAACCAACTGAGCCACCCAGGTGCCCTGGGTCTTGTTTTTTTATCCATTCTGTCATGCTGTGTCTTTTGATTGGAGCATTTAGTCCATTTACATTCAAAGTAATTAACTGATAAGATATGTATTTAATGTCATTTTATTATTTGTTTTGTGGTTGTTTCTGAAGATTTTCTCTGATCCCTTCTTGTCTCTCTTTCTTTCATGGTTTGCTGATTTTCTTTAGTGATATATTTGGATTTCTTTCTCTTTATTCTTTGCATATATGGTTACCATTAGGTTTGTATATAACCTCTCCTGCATAAAGCAGTCTATATTAATTTGATGGTCACTAAGTTTGAACCCATTCTTTACTCCTCTCCTCCCCACATTTTAGGTATATGTTTTTATATTTTATATCCTTTTATTTTGTGAGTACTTTGATTTTTTTTTTTTACAGAAACATTCATTTTTACTGCTTTTGTGTCTTTTGTGTCTTCTACCTTTATATGGTTACTTTTGGTCTCTTCTTTCCACTCAAAGAGTTCCCTTTAATATTTCTTGCTCGGGGGCGCCTGGGTGGGTCAGTTGGGTAAGCGACTGCCTTCGGCTCAGGTCATGATCCTGGAGTCCCGGGATCGAGTCCTGCATCGGGCTCCCTGCTCGGCAGGGAGTCTGCTTCTCCCTCTGACCCTCCTCCCTCTCATGCTCTCTGTCTCTCATTCTCTCTGTCTCAAATAAATAAATAAAATCTTTAAAAAAAAATATTTCTTGCTTGGCTGGTTTAGTGGTCATGAACTCCTTTAGTTTTTGTTTGTCTGGGAAACTCTCTCTCCTATTCTGAAGGATAGCCTTGCTGGATAGAATATTCTGGGCTGCAGATTTTTCCCATTTAGCACTTTGAATAATCATGCCACTCTCTTCTGGCTTGAAAATTTTCTGCTGAAAAATCTGCTAGCCTTATGGGTTTTCCCTTGGAAGTTACTATCTTCTTTTGTCTTGCTGATTTAAAAATTTTTTTCTTTATCACTGTATTTTGCCAATTTAATTACAATATATCTTGGTGTAGTTTTGCTTTTGTTGATTTTCATGGGAGTTCTCTGTGCCTCCTGGATCTGGATATCTATTTCCTTTCCCAGATTAGGGAAGTTTTCAGCTATTATTTCTTCAAATAAATTTTCTGTCCCCTTTTCTCTCTTCTTCTTCTTCTGGGACTCCTATAATATGAATGTCATTATGTTTGATGGAGTTACTGAGTTCCTTAAATCTATTCTTGTTTTGCATAATTCTCTTTTCTCTCTTTTATTCAGCTTGATTACTTTCCATTACTCTGTCTTCTAGTTCACTAATTCATTCCTCTGCTGATAGAAATCTTGATGTTCATTCCATCAAGCACGTTTCTCATTTCATTTATTGGGCCCTTTATCTCTGCTACGTTATTCCTTATCTCTGTATTAAGGGTCTCATTCATGTCTTCCACTCTTTTCTTAACTCCAATGAGTACTCTTATGATCATTACTTTAATTTCCCTTTCAGGCATGTTACTTGTATCTGTCTCGCTTATATCTCTGCCTGTAGCCTTGTCCTATTCTTTCATTTGGGATAAAATTCTCTGTCTTCTCATTTTGCCTAAGTCTCTGTGCCTATTTCTCTGTGTTAGGAAGTCAGCCATGTCTCCTGTTCTTGAGGGTAATGGTCTTATGAAGAAGTCCTGTAGTGTCCTGCCATCTGGTGTCTCCTGTTCGTCAGGGCCTGGTGTTTCTAGGAGTATCTCCAATGTGTGCTCTGTGTGCTCTGTTATTTTGTCTGGCCACTTTATCCTTCAGGCCTTTTGTGTGCAGAGGTTTTCTTTGCCTGTTGTGGGCAGTGTTTGATCCCTGCTCTGAATGTGGCACATTTTAACTAGGTGTTCTCAGCTTATGAAATGAGACCTGTCACCACCACCACCAGAACCAAAGCCTTGCATAACTCCTGGGTCAGGAGACATGGTGTGAGCAGGGGTTTGGGTTGATCTTCTGGGGGAGGGGACCTGCTGTGCTGGCACTGAGGCAAACATGGCTGGGAGGGGCAGTTCAACCATGGTGTGGTGGGGGAAGGGCTTAGAGTAGTGAGTGTCGGTGCTGTGCTGGTTCCTGCAGGTGGCCTGGTGCTTATGTTGAGGGGCAGGGGAAGAAAATGGCACTTGCCAGTTCCTTTGTTCTTGGAGGGGTCTCTCTGTGAATGCTGACTCTCTGGGATACACTGCAAGGTGAGCAAATAACCCCCCAGTATGTGCCCCAGGTGCACTTCAGATTGCTGTTTCCACACTGTAGGTCTGTGGTTTTTTGCCTGGCTTCTCTCCAAGAGCAGTGCAATGCCCTCTGGGCTGTATCTCAGCCATGCCAACTGATCTTTAAAACTCCAGGCTTTAAGCCCTGCTGGTTGTAATAACTAATAAAATTTATCCCCTCTTGCTTTCCAAGCCAATTGCTATGGGGATTCATTTTCCCTATGAGCCCCCCTGTGTGCTAGTCTGTCTCTTGCCCTTCTCTGCAATCACAGCTCCCTCCTCTCTGCAGTTGCCATGATCTGTTTTTCTCCCAAACTGCATCTCCACACTTCCCACCTTCTTTGATGTGATGACCCTCTTCTTTACCTTTAGTTGTGGAGTTTGTTTGCCAGTTTTTAGGTCAATTACTGGGGTATTTAGGATGATTTGATAGTTATCTAGTTGTATTCATGGGATGGAGCAAGCGTAGGGTCCTCCTACTCTATCACCATCTTCCAACCTACGTTAATTGATTGCTGGCCATTAAGCCAACCTTGCATTCCTGGGCTATTATCCATTCTTGTACCTGCTCAACTCAGATTTAAAAACACTTGACAAGTGTTTTTTCTAGAGTCATAGTTTGTGATTTTTCGATTTCTCTAAGGCTCAAATTCTATTTTTCTTGGTTTAAAACCAACCTCACTTTTTCCTGTACAGTTGCAAGGGTGATATGCATATGGCTTATTAGTCAAATTTGGCCTGTAGGTATGTTTTATTTGGTCTATATAGGCTTTTGCAGTCAAATGCTCTTCCCCTGTGTCTATATAGGCTTTTGAAATTTAGGCCAAGAGTGTGTTCTCTATGCAGACACCACATTCAATCTTTCTATTCTGTATTTTTTATATTTTTATATTTATATTCTGCATATTTCTTCCATTCTGCATTTAAGCCAGGTATTTAAAGGCTTTGAAGTTGGTAATGCTTGTAATAAACCATCTTGCTTTTGGCATATTTATTTATCTCAGTGGAGTCATTTCCTGGTCACTAAACTTTAAAATCTTGCAGTCATTGTTGATAGATTTTGTAAAGTTTTTTTTACCCTTTAAAATCATCACCCTATGTATTTAACAGCACTGAACTGTACTTAAAAATGGTTAAGATTGTAAAAAAAAAATCACCCATATTAAATACACATAGATTCTCCTTGTATAAGATTTAGACAATCAAAGTATAAAAGCTCTGAAAGTCTTCTTTCAATTCTCTCTACCAACCCTTCCCCATCTACAGATAATTATTGTCACTAAATTGGAGTATAATCTTCTGGCCCACTTTATAGACTTTACACACAAATACACACACACACACATGGTCACACACACAGGCTATTAGGTTTTTTACATGAAAAGTAGGCTGGGAAAACAATATGGAAGTTACTCAAAAAGTTGAAAATAGAGCTACCCTACCACTCAGCAATTGTACTAATAGGTATTTACCCCAAAGATACAAATGTAGTGATCTGAAGGGGCACCTGCACCCCAATGTTTATAGCAGCAATGTCCACAATAGCCAAACTATGGAAAGAGCCCAGATGTCCACTGGGTGTATATATATATATATATATATATATATATATATATATATATATACACACACACAATGGAATGTTACTCAGCCATCAAAAAAAAAAAAAAAAAAGAAATCTTGCCATTTGCAATGACGTGGATGGAACTAGAGGGTATTATGATAAGCAAAATAAGTCAATCAGAAAAAGACAATTATCATATGATTTCACTCATAGGTAGAGCTTAAGAAACAAAACACAGGAGCATAGAGGAAGGGAGGGAAAAATAAAACAAGATGAAATCAGAAAGGAAGACAAACCATAAGAGATTCTTGACCAAAGGATACAAACTGAGGGTTGCTGGAGGAGTACCCAGGGTGGGGTAACTGGGTGATGGGCATTAGGGAGGGCACATGATGTAATGAGCACTGGGTGTTATATACAACTGATGAATCACTGAACTTTACCTCTGAAACTGATAATAAACTGTATGTTAATTAATTGAATGTAAATAAAATAAAATAAAATGTAGGCTAGACAAATATATCCCCATCTTATTGACAATAGATGCATTTAGATGGAGAAAGTACGGTAAAGGGGAATGAAGGAGAACTTTTCAGTTTTTAGCCATTACTGCCAATGCTGCATGAACATGATTTGCACACATCTTTGTATAAAACCTACCTCAGCAAGACATGAAACCTGGATGCTATAAATGAGAAGAATGATAGACTGGCTATGTAAAAATATATATTGTATCAGTCTGGGTTCAACCTGAGAATCAGAGCCAATAGGAAAAATAAATAAATAAAAGTATTAGATAGATAGATTGATAGATAGATTTATGTGATTTTGGGGGCTAGTTAAGGAAGTCTGAAATGAGCAGGGCAGGTCCTCAGGAAGGGAGTATCATAGGTAGGTTGGAACTATATCTTCTTTTGGGAAAAGCCTCTGTTCTATTTTTAAGGCTTTTCAACTGACTGAATCAGGCTCACCCAGATTATCCAGGATAATGTCCCTTACCTAAAGTCAACTGATTAGGATTACATCTGCAAAACACCTTTACAGCAAAATCAAGATTAGTATTTGATTGAATAACTGGATACTATAGCCAAGCCAAGTTGACACATCAAAAATTAAAAATTTATGTATAGCAAAAGACACTGTAAATAAAAAGACAACAGATAGGTAAATATATTTGCAATATAGATAATAAAAGTATTAATACTCAAAATTTATTGAGTTCTCCCAAATCAACAAGAAAGTCAAGAAGCAGCTGATAGAAAAATGGGCGAAAGATATGAATAGGAAATTCATACATAAAATACAATAGTCTGATGGAAAAATGTAAGAAAATACTCAAACTCATTAAGAATTAAGAAAATAAAAGGTAAAATGATTTAAATTTTCAAAATTAAAAAAATAAAATTTAAAATTTTCCTAATAATTTTGGCAAACATTTTTTAAGGTTATTTATTTATTTATTTATTTGCATGAGAGAGAGAGAGACAGAGTGCCTGTGTGGGCACACAAGCAGTGGGAGAGGCAAAGGGAGAGAGAGAGAGAGAGAATCTCAAGCAGGCTCCACACTGAGCATGCAGTCTGACAAGGGGCCTGATCTCATAACCCTGAGATCATGACCTGAGTCAAAATTAAGTCAGATGCTTAACTGACTAAGCCACCCAGGTGCCCCTTGACAAACGTTTAAAAAGGTGGATAATATCTAAAGTTGGCAAAAATGCAGAAGAATGGGCATTCTCATTCACACACAATCCTTTGGTGAGAGTATACACTGTTAAAGCCTTTTTTTTTTTTTTTTTTTGGATAAAGCTTTTAAAAAGGAAATGTAGCAGTACCTATGAAAATTTTATATAAATATAACTTTTACTTGGTGAACTACTGCCGTGAATCTATTGCCTTATTCCTTCTGTTAATCACCAACTTCCAGTGTTAGTCTTGTATGACTGATGAACCCAACTGAATTCCCTGATCCTTCTCTCCCTGAGTTCAACTTACACACTACTGCTAGATAGATCTTCCTAATCCTCTTTTTTTCTCTTACACACACACACACACACCCCACAGCATTGTTTGTAACAGCCTCAAGCTGGAAACAACCCAAATGTCTAACTAATATAGCATGGATAAACAATTTATGATATATTTATGCAATGGAATATTTACAATAAAGAAAGTAAATGGACTATAGATTATAAACATTAACATGGATGACTCAAAAAATATTCTTGGGCAAAAAAACAAAAACTAAAGAAAACAAAGTATGATTCCATTTAAACAAAATTTTAAAAAAGCTAAATTAAAGTATGTTATTTAGAGATGCATAGCAAGGTAGTAAAATCATAAAGAAAAATGAAATAAATGATTATTCCAGATGTTAGGATAGAGATTACCTTAGCTCAGTGAAGAAGGGAGTTGTGATTAGGGAGGTGAATTCAGGAGACCTCTGGGATGCTGTTGATCTTGGACTTTCTGACCTTGATGAGGATAACATGTTAAGCTGAACATACATGCTTTATGCTTTGTCTCTATTATCATGATTTTTAAAAAAATGCCACTAGGGAACTTTCTGAGGAGCTGGCAGTCTCCTATTTCTCTTCTCCCCCCGATTTGCTGAGATATAATTAACATGTTAACATTGTATAGTTTAAAGTGTACAATGTGTTGATTCAATATACTTATAAATTGCAAAATGATTACCACCATAGTACAGTTGGCCCTTGAACAATACAGGTTTGAACTTCATGGGTCCTCTTATATGTGGATGTTTTTCAATATAGTATCATTCCTATAAATGTATTTCCTCTTCCTTATGATTTTCTTAATTTTCTTTTCTCTAGCTTACTTTGTTGTAAGCATACACTATATAACACATATAACATATAAAATAGGTGTTAATTGACTGTTATTGGTAAGTCTTCTGGTCAACAGTAGGCTATTAGTAGTTAAGGTTTGGGGAAGTCAAAAATTGTACTTGAATTTTTGGCTGTGCAGGGAGTGGGGGCTTGGGGAAAGATGGTCAGCACCCCACACCCAGCATTTTTGAGGGTCAACTGTATTACCTACCACCTCCAACCTATCACCTGTAGTGGTTGCACAGATTTTGCTTTATCATTTGCTAAATTAAATTTACTTTTCTGTTTGTTGTATTTGACTTAAAAATTGTTAAAAATAAATTAGATGAAAAAGACTTGTATGAATTACTCCCTGCCTACAGAATAAAGGTCAGACTCCTTCACATTCAGATTCCTTCATATACTGACTACCTCAGCCTTTGTAATCCTACTCCTACTACTGTCTTCACTGGAAGCCAAAAAAAACCCCAAATAAAACAAAACAAAACAAAAAAGCCCCAACAGATACTAATTTTACTAAATTGCCTTTACCAAAAAAAAAAAAAAAAAGACTTTTCCTCTTGTTCTTTATTTGAGAGTAAATGGGGAAGAATTTTGAATTGCTTACCACACATTTTTCTAAGATGAATCAGCACAGGACGAAATGCCTGCTTAGTCTTTAACTATAATGAATATGTATCTATGGCACAATTTTCAGGAAGAACACATTTCTCCCAAGTCATTAGCTAGTTAGCATCATGTGTTTAGATTATGACTTTTCTTTTAGCTTAAATAAGTTCAAAAATTTTGTCAAAGGCGAGTATATGTGATGTTAGATGTTCTGTTGTGCCCACCACAACACAGTGAGAAATAAGAAGTGACAAGAACTGAGCCTGGAGTCCTCATGCACAGACTATCGATTTCACACTTAGTCATAGCCAACTTCACACACAGACACCACTGAAAGAACCAGGGCCAAATGTTCCTGGAAAATGGGACTTCTTAGCTTCACAGACATTTGCTACAAATACCTGAGCCTCATGCCTGGGTGGAGATCTCAGCTAGAAGATTGATGGGCAGCTTCCAGGGGAAAAAATGAGGGAGGGGCAGGATGTGGTCTTGGTGATTCAGAAGTGGCCTCCCTTCTCCACCACCAATCTGAGTCAGCATGCAACCACATGGCCCCCCATGGTGCATGATGGCTCTTGATGAGCTGTCATCCCAGGCCCTCTATACTTGCCTTTATTAAAGCAGTTGGTGATTTTAGAAGCCCAATTTACATATGAGTAGTTTTATTCTGTCTTTCTCAATTAGTCAAGCAAGAAATTGTTGAAGCTTTCTGATCTACATGATATGGTGGCATGAAGTGTTTTTGGGCGTTTTCATACTTGCTTGCCTCACCTAGTTCTTCAAATGGTAAAATAATATCACACATCTGCAGGCAGCCTAGCCTAGTAGTTGAGAACCTGGGCGTTGGAGCCAAGCCGGCTGGGTTCAAATCCCTGCCCGCCACTCCTGGACTTCTCATTTTAGCAGTGTGCACATATCATTCTTTTTCGCCCTAGGACATGAATCGTGTGCAGTGGAAACTGAGAGTCATCCTCGTTGGTGCAACAGTGCCAGAGGTCACAGCGAGCTCCAGCAGAGCAGCGGCCCTTCTGCTGATGCCTGTGTCTGGGTTCCTGGCCGGCTGAGCAGATCGCGCCATCCAGGGCTGGGCATTAACTTTCTGTGACTCCATTTGGGACACTGGTCAAGACTGCAGAAGCCTCAACTCACCAGGCTGCCAATTCTGGGAGTTATACAACGACCTTTTAATACATTCTTTTTTGCTTAAACCAAACTTTTGGTTGCTTTAAAGTGTAACTAAGGGGGCGCCTGGGTGGCTCAGTTGGTTAAGCGACTGCCTTCGGCTCAGGTCATGATCTCAGGGTCCTGGGATCGAGCCCCGCGTCGGGCTCCCTGCTCGGCGGGAAGCCTGCTTCTCTCTCTCCCACTCCCCCTGCTTGTGTTCCCTCTCTCGCTGTGTCTCTCTCTGTCAAATAAATAAATAAATAATCTTAAAAAAAAAAAAAAGTGTAACTAAGGATAGGGCGCCTGGGTGGCGCAGTCAGTTAAGCATCTGCCTTCAGCTCAAGTCATGACCCTGGGGTCCTGGGATCCAGTCCCACATCGGGCTCCCTGCTCAGCAGGGAGTCTGCTTCTCTCTCTGCCACTGCCACTCTCTCTTTCTCTCTTTGTCTCTGTCAAATGAATAAATAAAATCTTAAAAAAAAAGGTAACTAAGGATATTGACTGATTCAATGACCTGAGGAACATTTATTACATTTTCTCAACCTATTTTTTCATCTGTAAAGTAGCTCAGTAATACCTATCTCTTTTAGGGTTAATGACAGACTTAAATATGCAAATACATGCATATACAGTACTCAGTATGGTACTGGCCCATAGTAAGAGTCCCTAAAATATTAGCTGTTATTATTAATAATTTGTTGGGCATTAGAGTAATATTGGAGTGTCTATAGTAAGAGTGAATTTTGGTATGAGGAGTTTCTTGCCATTTACCTTAGAGTCAGGAATGATAGCTTGGAGTCTTAGAAATTAAAGGTTATTATATGTTAGTTTTCAAGATTCATATAGAGTGACCCCATCTGAATGGTTATGTAGAAGAAATAATTCTCTTTATTGCAATGATAGGATTAAACGTAAGCTAGGAATTTTTACGGTTCATGGCTTTAATTTATGGTTGGTTGATTTAGGCAAGCATATATCTTTAGTTTTACTTACTTAAATTTAACATATTGACTGTAGGGGGCACAAATCTTAAGTTTATAGCTTGATTATCACACAAAGTAAGATATTGATCATTGCTAACATTACAAAGGTCTACTTTGTGCTCCCATCATCCAAAGGTAACCACTACACAGATTTCTCTTGCCATAAATTAGTTTTGCCTATTTTTGGACTTTAAATAAACCAGATTATATAGTAGGTACTCTTTTTTTGCTAAATGTGGTATCTTTGAAATTCAACCATGTTGTTATGCATAGAAATAGTTTTCTTCACTGCTGCAGAGTATTGCATTATACATATACTTTATTTATCCATTCCATTGTTAATGGACATTTGGGTAACTTCTAGTTTGATTCTATTTTTTTTAAAAGATTTTATTTATTTATTTGACAGAGAGAGAAAGAGAACAAGCAGGGGGAGTTGCAGGCAGAGGGAGAGGGAGAAGCAGGCTCCCTGCCGAGTAGGGAGCTCGATGCCCTGCTCCATCACAGGACATGGAGATCATGACCTGAGCCGAAAGCAAACACTTAACCAACTGAGTCACCCAGGCGCCCCTTGATTCTATTAAGAATAATGTACTAAGAATATTTTTGTAACTATCTTTTCATGCTCATATGTATGCATTTCTTTTGGATTTATGCCTAGGGGTTGAATTGCTGAATTATAGAGTGGGTACAGGCTTAACTTTACTGGCAACAAAATTCCCAAAGTAGTTTTGCCAATTTGCAGTGCTACAGCATTAAGAGTTTCTGGCAGTCTAACGCTTGGTTTGGTCAACCTTTTAAAATTTAGTCATTCTGTGGTGTGATATCTTGTTTTGTTTTCAATTTGCATTTTCCTGATAACTAATTATGTTGAACACATTTTCATGTTCATTGGCCATTTGGATATTCTCTTTTGTAAAAAACCTATTTGTGTTTTTTATCCTTTCTTAAAAATAATTGAGTCTGTCAATTTTTTCTTATTGATTTATAAGAGATCTTTATATAGTCTAGAAATAGTTCTTTGTGTGATTTATCCATGTAAAATATCTTTTCCCACATTGCTTCTTGTCTTTTCATTCTCTTAATGGTGTCTTTTGATGAATAGAGGTTTTTTTTTTTTTTAAGATTTTATTCATTTGAGAGAGAAAGAGAGAGAGTGAGCGAGTTGGGGAGGAGCAAAGGGAGAAGAAAAGCAAACTCTGCACTCAGTGGGGCTTGATTCCATGTGGGTTGATCTCATGACCACAAAATCATAACCTGAGCCAAAATCAAGAGTCGGACGCCCAACTGACTGAGCCACCCAGGCGTCCCATGATGAATAGAGGTTTTAAATTGTAGTAAGTCCGAATGATCAATCTTTCCTATTATGTTTAGTGCTTTTTAAAAAATAACAATACTTTTTTATTATAAGTTTTAAAGTAATCTCTGTACCCAATGTGGGGCTTGAACTCACAACCCTAAGAGCAAGAGTTGCATGCTCTACCAACTGAGACAGCCAGGTACCCCAGTAGAATTTATTAAAAAGCAGTTTTAGGTTTACAGAAAAATGAGCAGAAAGAACAGAGATTCCCATATATTTCTCCCCCCTCCCCAACTCCCCCTATTATTAACACCCTACATTGGTGTGGTGCATTTGTTACAACAGATGAACTAATATTAATACATTATTATTAACTAAAGTTCATACTTTACATAAGGGTTCATCACTGTGAAAAAGTGTGAACACTCTGTGAAAGTGTTGTATACTTTTTTTGGTTTTGACAAATGCATAATGTTATTTATCAACCATTAGAGTATCATATAGAATAGTTTCACTGCCCTAAAAATCCCCTGTGCTCCACCTCTTCATTCCTCCCCAGCTCCTGACAACTGCTGATCTTTTTACTGTCTCCACAGTTTTGCCTTTTCCAGAATGTCAGATTGGTGGAATCATATGGTGTGTAGCCTTTTCGGACTTCCTTCTTTCACTCAATAATATGCATTTAAGGTTCTTCCATGTCTTTTCATTTTTTTTAGCACTCCATAATATCCCATTGACTGGATGTACCATAGTTTATTTAACCATTCAGTAACTGAAAGACATCTTGGTGGCTTCCAAGTTTTTGCAATTATGAACAAAGTTTCTATGAACATTTGTGTATAGGTTTTTGTGTAATCATAAGTTTTCAATTTCTTTGTAATAGCTGGATCATGTGATAAGAGTATGCTTAGTTTTGCATGAAACCATCAGATTATTTTCCAAGGTGGCTGTACTATTTTGCATTCCCACCAGCAATGAATGAGAGTTCCTGTTGCTCCATATCTTTGCCAGCATTTGGTATCATTCATATTCTGGATTTTGACCATTCTAATTGTTGTGTAGTGGTAGCTCATTGCCATTTTAATTTGCATATTCTTTTTTTTTTTTAAAGATTTTATTTATTTATTTGAGAGAGAGAGAATGAGAGACAGAGAGCATGAGAGGGAGGAGGGTCAGAGGGAGAAGCAGACTCCCTGCCGAGCAGGGAGCCTGATGCGGGACTCGATCCCGGGACTCCAGGATCATGACCTGAGCCGAAGGCAGTCGCTTAACCAACTGAGCCACCCAGGCGC